>NC_141833.1:16672949-16824615 GCF_982586985.1 Callionymus lyra
TGTGGATGGTTTTACCAGGTAACAACATTGTTATTTTCTCATTGATATGACTCTAAGATCTTCATTCAGCGGATTAAGAAGACTAGGAGTAAGGGCTCCGTATATGAGCGATCCATCTCATAAAACCCTCAAAGTAACGGTGACCAAAACGGATCCCATGATGCTTTGCCGCCCAGCCAACCAATCACAGCTGCCATCACTTCTGACAAAGCAACAGAAGTATCATTTTAAATTCACTATTCTAGTGACCAATCAGTTTGTAGAAAGGCATCATGGGTCTGTTGTTAAAATAATTCACTTGTTGGTAACAGTGTAAACAATGAGTAGTAGCTTTGTTGCTCCTGGCTGCGACTTGCTACAATACATTTTAATATGCAGTATTAGCTTCAAGTAAAGCCCTTCTCTATGTGGATTCAAATATTGACTTGTATGAACTCAAGTAGGCAAAATACATGCATATATTGTGAATTAAAGGTCTTTAAATTAATAATTGACGTCATGGTAAATGCTGTATCCAGGCACATAAATACTGTGAAAATAGCTGTAATGAAGTGTAATAAAAACCATCAGCACAAGTGGAATGACCCAAAGTTGACACTGGCACTTATAACGCAATTTAAAGATGCTCCAGGTGCTTAAATATGCATGTAGAATCATTAACTCACTTGACTCCGTCTCACCTGAGCAGATGTAACCGATAAGTAACATTTTGATGGACGTTCACGCCCACCCTTTGCTCAGCCTGTGATATTTCCTAATATTCCCTAATTACCACTCTGTTAGCTCACCTCGCGTTAATGTGCGATCAAAAAGTGTTTGCCGGGGCTAATTGGAGTGTTCGTCTGGTACATTATTCATTCATCCGCTATCTCCCCGTCAGCGGAGAATAATGGAAGATCGGGTCGTTCGCCTGCGCTGTCACATCTTCTTTGTATTCAGTAATGACTGCTGTCGTGCGGGAACGTGACTAAGCTCATTTGCTTCAGCCGGCATCTCAGTTTAGCGGCGCTGAAGATGTTCGCGGAAGGAAATGATGCGGCGCTCTCGCTCCTAGAGCCTCCTAATAAAGGTTTATTCTTTGAACACACACACACACACTGAAGTGCAACACGGTGAAGTGACTGGCGCGGGAAAAACAAAGTGTTTTTCGGCTGAACCTTAAATATACATGAGAGAAATGAAGAACAGGTTTTTAAAATAGCTCAGGGTTTCATAAAGAATTCTAGTTATGGAACGGGGAACACTTTAGTTATGTGGCCAGCTGCAGGAAATGCTACTTTTTAAAAGCATGTGTCAGACTCAAGGCTTCGGGGGTAAGTAAATCCAACCCACCAAGGACTTTCAGGGGGGCTCAGAGACGATTCAATTTTATTTAAAGTGACGTATCATAACAAAGTAATCTCAAGACACCTTATAATTTAAGTAAGACTATATTGGAGAAAAGAAAAACATATCCAGCAACTAAACAATACAATAACTAATGTGGCAGAGGCAAGGGGAAAAACTTCCTTTTTGCAGGCAG
Organism: Callionymus lyra; assembly: GCF_982586985.1. Taxonomy (NCBI): domain Eukaryota; kingdom Metazoa; phylum Chordata; class Actinopteri; order Syngnathiformes; family Callionymidae; genus Callionymus; species Callionymus lyra. The sequence goes on from NC_141833.1 coordinate 16,674,472, forward strand.
AAAACTCGATCAGAACCAGACTCAGTGGCTCGATTGGCTCACAAACTGTCTAAGCCAAGATAGGAAAACATAAAAACCTAAATAATTACCCTGAACGATATCTACAGAAAGTTCCAATAAGGGTCAAAGGAAATGTGGATTTAAAGTTGCAGTATTTTGACACCAAAATCAATAATAAATACTTTAAATTCATGCACATATCTGGTGTTCGTGGCCCATTTTATTCCAGTTTCAAACTATTATGAAGAACTTGAGATTTAAGATGAGCTCTGGACAGTTTTTCTGTAGAATAATATGGAGCGATAAATTGCTTCACTGGCTTTAAAGACGACTTTCTTTTCGATAGGAGCGTCTTCACCATAAACCTGGGTAACCCGGAATCATCAACCTGTCTTGGATGAGCCTCAGAATTGCTTGTAGCATCACTTTGTCCTCCCGTTGGGGCGCTCTTTAAATCCCGCTATCGATCGCCATCTCATTCCATTTGTGCTCAGAAGTTTTGATTAGCTCATCGCTGTGGAACAGTTGTTTGATGTGGGCGCTCGTGGAAAGAGCTCGTGGTACAGCCTTGTTGTGGGGGAATAAAAAACGAATTGACTTCTGGTGTTTGCTATCAGTTTACTGCAGCTTCCAGGGACTCTTTAGTGAGGAAAAGTCTCCTCCATTGCTCTCACATGTGGTGCAGCCACAGGGGACTCAATCCCACTGGGTGGCATGTGGTCGTCCGAACCCCAGCGAAAAAACAATTTCACTTTCCTATCCAAACATATTGATGGTCTTTTTTCATACTTTTTTTTATATATAGCATCAAATGTGAGGGAAAAATTACCTTTTTTTTAAACTATGGTCAAAGGTGTCTTGACAATCTTTAAACCATATATTTACCCCATTACTTGATATAAGAATATATTAAGATATTTCAACACCTTGATCTGATGTGAACACTGATTATTAAATTACATTTTATTTTAGTTAATTATTGAATATTTATATGGCATTTTATGGTAATGTCTTTTATTTCATTATTAGGAATTGTATTTTATTAATCCCTGTTTTTTTCATTATTTTATTCTGAAATGCCATAACAAAACATCCTGTGTTGTATTTACAGCGATGGCAAAAATAAATTTCTGATTCCTATAAATATACATCAATATTTCACTGTATCGATACTTCACAAAACTGTAACCATTAAAAACTTTATTTTTTTTTTTAAATTACTTGTATTATTATAATTGTTTTAATTTCAAATTACATTTTATCAGTTATTTTATTGTTTAAATTTAAATAAAGTTTGTATAAAAAATAAGATTATTTAAAAAACATTTTTATTAATCACAATTATCATGCAAATATTTACATTTAACATTAATTTTTGTGTTGCAATAAAATTATGTCAGCAGTCATTACGTTCTCCGTAGCTAAAGGAACAATAAAACCCTGCGAGATCTCAGTGATGACTGAGGACGAGAGGATACAGTCGACTCCAGCAACTTTTACAGCTGATGTTTGGACATATTTTAGTTTCAAAACAAATCAAAAGCAGTTACGACTTCGTCAAGAGTCATGTGGTCTGTAAATTCTGCAACACCAGAGTCAAGTACTTGACTATACTACAAATGTATCTTTGTTACTTCAGTATCACAATACGTCAAAATATATGGCATCTTTGACCCCGTGTTGTGATGCAGATTCTTGCAAATACACACCTCTACCGGATATGCGTGTAAGCCATATTAAGTCCAGCAGTTAAGAGCATCTGCAATACAAAGTACATCAGCAGAATAATTACCCTCCTCACATAGCGGGAGATTGCCGAGCACCTGACTAACTGTCAGCTCCGATTGGACCAACAGCTGGTTACCGGGAGAGTAAACACAGAGGGATTACGAGCCAGCCCGTGCTGCTGCCATCACTGCTGCTTATGGGCACTAAGAGCAGAAGCAGCTCTTGTGTTTTTCAATATGGTCAGTGGTATCTCGGCTGACTGACGGGCACTTGGGCGTCGTGGCCAGGCTGCCGTGCCTCGTGGGCAGAGGGAGTATCTGTCGAGGCCCCGAGTCATCGCTACTCGCAGAAGTCAGCGCTGATAAACGGCCTTCCTCCCGCGTGTAAGAAAACGAATCGCCTGGTTGTTATCTTACGACTTTGTGGTTTAACTTCAGGGAAGATATGATTCATCTCGGAACAACCGGGATGTGCAGCAGGATGAATGGAATCACTTTGTATTACCTTGTAAAGTCTTCTACAGCTGCATTTCTACTGCCAAGTACATTGCAAAGTCCACGAAGAATGAGACGGCAACTCTTAATGTTTAACCATTTTCTTCTTCGTCAACGTAATTAACATACTCATGTTCTTGCCTGTAAAAACTTGAAACATCAGGGAAGCTTTTGTATTTTTCATTCAAAGAAGTCCTATAAAAAAAAAAAAAAACTCTTTTCTTTCTGTGAATCTATAAAAAGGGTTAGTTCACCCATTTAACTTTCTACTCACCCTCATGTCAACTAAGGGTTGGGCTTATTTTCAGAGTCATTTGTAACTTCTTAGTGTTATAGGAAAATAATTATCGTATTATAGTAGCGAATGGAGCCCGGGTTCATCTTCTTCCAAAAAGACACTTAAAAACATCCAAATATCTCATTACAGCTAGTCTTTAATGTACATCTTGTATTCAATTAAATTCAATTTTATTTAAAGTGTCTTATCACAACAAAGTTATCCCATGTATTGAAACATCCAAATATCTCATTGCAGCTAGTCTTTAATGTACATCTTTTATTGAAGCCTCGACAAGAGGACAACGGAAAAACTTAAACAAGTATACAAAATATTTTAAGTTTGTTTTCAGCAGAAGCTTAACGGCTAACATGCTACACAAACAGGACTTTCTCTGGGTAAATATCATGAGCACTTACTGTCTACATTACTGTACGTCTAGTATTTGAATTTTTGGGTGAACTATCACTTACGCACTTTAACAAATACAGATTTGATGCGGGCACAAAACCAAATGAGGTTAATGCTGGCATGCCAGGGTCAATCTCAAGGCTTCCACCTTTTAAAACTTTATTCAAAAGATAATTATCACATGATAGTGGCATTTGTTATTGTAATTTTGCACAAGAAATATATTTGTAAATTTCCATTTTGTTTAAAAACACAACTGTGAGTTCATCTTCAAAGATTATTTTGGAACCAAGAAGTGCTGCCAATAGTTGTTATATCAATAACTATCCCTGCCTTTTAACTTATATATATATATATATATATATATATATATTTTGGAGGCTTATTTTACATTTTTAAAGGTAATCACAATTTTTATTTACAACATATAAATACTTTCCACAAAAAAGAAAGATGATAATGAAAGGATCTAACTCACTTCCACTGGTTAAAACTTGGATTTGCCTACACAAAGAAGTTAGTTGTAGATAGGACACGGTTCAGGACCAGAGGAGAGAAATCCTTCCAGGCTGTTGCTCCTAAGCTTTGGAACGATCTTCTTCTGTGTTTGATGATCTACTGACTCCTTCAAGAAACATCTTAAGACATTTTTATTTGTTCAGGCTTTTCCTTGATTTTCTGGAACTCCTGTGTTGTTCTCAGTGTTATCTTGACCTTTAAAGTATATATTTTATTGACTATTGTTTTGATTGTTTAAGTGCTTTGTGACCCTGGTCTGGAAAAGCGCTATATAAATACAAATTACTTACTTACTTGGTATGGAACTTTGGTTACCAAAGACAAAAAGTAAAACTTTGTACAATGTGTAACGTCATTTTCTTCTTGTATGAACTGATTATTTTATTTTATTTTTTTTATTTTTTATTTTTTAAAGTATCTTTCAGTAACCGGTATCAAAAGTCAAGGTATCTATATCGAATAGTTTCTATCCATACCGAGCCCTAGTTTTAGATAAAAATGTGTCATAACTTGCATTTCACTGCCATGAATGTTCCGAGACGGAACATGATCTATTTTGAGGGTGAAATTTCAAGTTTGCACTTAAAATATCCTGGTAAACAATTCCCAAGTGATTTAGGATCACGCGTCATTTTGTCTACTTCTTAATCGTCACTGGGGCAATAAATAGTCGTAAATGTCAGATGACCTTTTCCAAGAGAAGGAAGTGAACCACTGAACTTGAAATTGTTAAAACCTCTGCAGAACATATTGACTTCAACTTGAAAAACAAACTGTTGCATTAAAACTAGCAATATTTCCCAACGCCCTGCAGTCAAACAACGTCACGGCACTTTAAAAATAACCACATTTTAGTGTTTGTTTAGTGTTTCATACTTGGCTGGAAGGGATGTTGAGGCTTCCAAACAAATGGTTTTAAGGTTGAAGTTAAAGGCTAGCCGGCTACAGCTAATCTGTCAACTGCCAGCTGGCCTAGCCTGCTAGCATACAATGCTAGCACAAGTCAATCAAAGCTGCGTGTGACTTTGATGTTCGTGTCGTCATAATTCTCATTTATGACGATAAAACACTACTTTCTTTCAGTTTAAGGTCGTCAACGAGGGGGCTGGACTCCCTGGACAGCTCGCAGTTGCTGTTTCTCTCCCGAACCCGATGTGTTGTTGGCTTTGTTGAATGACAGCTCGTTAGCTACGCCGGTGACCCAGTGACGTTTCGTGTCAAATACATCCAAAATGTGGTTGTAAATGTTTGAATTAGTTACATAATAATGCCTGGAAGACAACGAGTTAGACTTGGACGACGCTGTTTTGGTGCCAGTGCTGCAGCCAAGGTTGTTTTTAGATGCTAGCAAGGCTAAGATGCTAACTAGCTAACAAGACAATCAAACATGGCTGACAGCGCCCCGAGGGCCCGGTCAAAAGCAGGTAACAAACACTCTTTAAGACCCGGTCAGTGGCTCACCCCGATCACGACGGTCTCGTCCCCTTGGAACTTGGGAATGTACCGGTCTCCCCGGGTCACCTCGGAGCTGTTGAGGGGCCTGAAGCGACACATCACTTTGATGGTGCACTCCGCCGGTTGGTCGGCCATCTTCTTCTTGGCGATGGATACGATTCACAAGAGTTTAAAAAAATAATAATAATAAAATAAAAATAAAGCGGTTTCCTGGATCACAGGGGGGCGAGCGAGCCCCTCACGCCGGTATCTCGGTCGCAAGAGAGGAGCGTGGACGTGTCGGGGGGGAGGGTGAGTAGAAATCCTCGGGTGGCTGAGAATCCTGTTAGGAAGCCATGACACCGGCAGCGGCTGGATCACCTCACCCCTCCTGGCTGCCGGTGACGTCAGCGCCGCCTCGCCTCTGTCTGAGAAAGTCAACACAACGATATATATTTTTAAAATAGTTTTTATTTTATTCAAGAATAATGTAGTATAAAATAAAATAGTACTGATACATTTCCTACTTGGTTTAAAAAAAATAAAAAAAATACGTTAATTGGTCTCTTCCGGATCACCGATTGCATCTGTTATATATCTCTGACACTAAACTCCCTCACTTAGGAACACAACTCCAAGACTTCTTCTCAGTCTCCATCCCGGACCAACTCACGACCATGGTCTCTGACATGGAGGAGCTGATCCCCATCACAGTCTCAGTGGGCGGTTTACTAGGCACATTTACATTTAAAGTATATACTTTATTGAATATTGTTTTGATTGTTTAAGCGCTTTGTGACCCTGGTCTGGAAAAGCACTATATGAAAACAAATTACTTACTTACTTACTTACTTATATTTATCCTGTTTGCTCATAATAACCATGTGAGGAACGGTAGATTCTGATCCACAGACCTCTGAGCCCGAGCTGGAGTGTAAGGCTGGATCATATCACTGATGGAAGGTCTGACCATGAATAGATCAGAAAGTAAGAACCAGAATTTTAAAGTTGATCCTGAAAGAAACTGGAAGCCAGTGAAGACATATAAGGATCGGAGAAATGTGAGTTCTTCTACTAGAGCGGGTGTTATCTTGATCTTTTTAGTATCAGTAGTGGAGTATTTTTTTATTTTATTATTGTTTAAGCGCTTTGTGACCTTGGTCTAGAAAAGCGCTCTATAAATATAAATTACTTACTTACTTACAAAGCATAAACAGTGTAATAAAACCCGGGTAAAATATTTAAAGGTAAACTTATGTGTTGATATAAGTGTCTCTTAATTGAACCTCTATTGTATCATCAGTATGTGTCTGTCTGTACAAAACTTTCATTTAAATATTTATATTTAGAAAATGTGCTTAAGCCCCGCCCACTGAAAAACCGCTTAGCCTGGAGAAAAATCTTGTTCACATAACCACGCCCACTCTGCTGTAATTGGTCAAGCATCACGGTTTGTCACTGCCTGTCATCGACCTCCAAGGGACTCGTTGTATAAACAAAGTGGGCGTGATTACAGCTGGCTGGAGGAGTGAAGCATTATTATGTCAAAATAGACTCTCGTAACCTCTCAACCTCCCAGATTGCAGACAGGGGGAGAACTTCATAAAGTAATAAGTTCAAAACATGGTCATGATGAAGGACTTACTGCCTCTTGGAGAGGAAGACTTCAACATTTGAGACATGTGGTTGAGTCGGGCAGAGTTGGGTTAGTTGACCATTAAGTCATTTCCAGAATGAGGCTAAACAACCACACCCAGTGACTCCGGCAACAGAATGACCTCAGAGTGTAAAAATAACCATAAATCTACAGCACGACTGCAGCTGTTATCAAGTCCATAACATATTTGACAAGTATGGAATATCAGGAGCACCAAGATTTGGAAATAAATAAGAAGAACCTTGTGGAAATATAAACACAATTACATTCAAATCTAAGTCAATGTAATTCATTTTCTTATATATTTTCTCACGTTATTTCCACCAACTGATAATTATAGTTTCTTTAATGCATGTAGAATAAAGAGAAGTGTTGAGAAAATGATACTGTGATACAATCAAATGTTTCTTTCTATATAATTAAATTAAAACTAGCAGAAATATGTGGTAAATGTGAAGATATAAAAATAAGTAAAATGAACAGTGGTGGTTTTGTAGAAGATTCTTTGGAAGTTAATACAGTTATAATATGTTATAATGTTGCATGGTTGCAGGGCACACAGCTACAGTTTCATCAGGGATCTGACGTCACTTTCTGTAAAATCTGGGTGAGGTAAAGAAGATACAACTTATTATTTATATTTTATATATTTATATTATTTACATATTTACATCCCCTAAATCAGGGATGTAAAAAGCCATCATACAAGCAAATAAAAAAAGTTTTATTTGAAATTAAAAATACATATAAAATATTTAATATAATAATAATTGAAATGGTCTACTAAGTCTGAGGCATATCTTGTTGATTCTTTATTAGGACTTTTATTTCTCTCTTTGCAACACTTTCAACAAATCAAATCTGCATTTTTACTAATTATAATAATTATAATTATTTAACATTTATAATCTCAATCCCAAAAAAACTGTGAAACAGTTACTATCATCAGATTATAATGTTATTTTTAATTAATTTAATTGCTATAAATGAAAGCGTTTGAGGGCCACGTATATGCAATTTGTAAGCCCCCTGGGTGGGCTGACACGTGCTTTAAGTAACAACTTCTTCCATCCTTTTGATATGTAAAATGTGTATATTTTCTATTACGTCAATATGTTCGACCACTCTTTGAATTTGGGATGCCATTTATATCTTTAAATGTTGAGGTACAGTTGATAATTACAGGTGATATTGAAACATTAGACCATGAAAGGGAAACTCAGTAACAGTTTCCTCCAAGCTCACACGGCGTCGGAACAATTGAGGCTGAAACCGGACCCCAGAGAGTCTTGATGACATCATCATCATGGGCTCGGATACTCAGCTGCTCTCGCAGAAGAAATGTAAAGACACACACACACTGGTGCTTTTGTCGCGCCCTCTCCAGGATGTGCCGCCTGTGACTCAGCTGTTCTCCGTCTGATGTCACTCAACAGAGAAGCCAGAACCTCTGGACACTCCTCGGATCACTTTTCAGGAGGGGGGGGGGGTGCTGGTCCAGTCTGTCTCCAGAACCATGGAGAACTCTGGGTTCTGTGTGTCCAGAGGCGGAAACTCCTCAACACGTGTTTTCGTCTCGTTGTTTGCGAGTGATTTAATCCGAGCGCCATCATCCTGTCAATTAAATGACTCAGCACCGGCATAAGCCGATAATCTCGGAGCGAGCTCGTGTTTTCTTACTGCGACACCGGACACATGTGAAGATTCTCACATGAGACGATGGTCAGGACGAGTTGAACGATCACATTCGTGAGAGAGAAAGAGGGGAGAACGAGAGAAATGGATTGAGAAAGATTGAGAAAAAGATAACATGAAGAGAAAGAGGTAGATTGGATTTAAAAGGACTGAGTGAAAGATTGTACGTGAAAGGCTGAAAGAAGGGAAGGAAGACAAAAAGAGGATTTAATGAAGGGGAGACAAAAGAATGAAAAGAACAAATTAAACATGAAGGAAAGAAAAGGGTGAATGAGAAATAGGAGAAATAGCTAAAAGAAGGGAGGAGTAGAGCGGCAACAGTGAAGCTAAAGAGAGAGAAGGTGAAAGAAACAAGAGATGGGAGGGGTTGAAAAGCGTGAGAGGATGTGAATAGAGACAATAAAGGAGAGAAAGTTTGATGCGGGGCGTATAGGAGGATAATGGGAGAGTGCAGGAAGTACGAAAAAAAGAGTAAAAGCAATTACAGGGAAAAGGGGGAAGATAAAGGAGAAAATTAGACTTGATTGAACCAAATCATGGAGAAGGGGAAGGATGGATGAAAGAGAAGAAAGGAATAAAAGGTGAAAATAAAGATAAGGAAAAGAACGAGGGATACAAAGAGGAATGAGAAGGAGGCTAAGTAGAGAAAGAAAAGATGAAAGGAGGTTAGAGCAGAAGATGAGAAAAGGAGGGAGGGAGCGGATAGAGGAGATGAAAGAGAGGAAAGAGTGGTTTTGTGTTAACGAGCTTCAGAAAACAACAACAAGCTCGTTAGAGGAATATTTATTAGAACGAAAGGAAGTGTCGAAGGTTTGTAAACAGTCAGTCGCTTCTTCACTTCTTCTGAAAGAAGCCCATGATGGAGGCTTGTTTGCCTCCTTTGTTGGCAGCGATCTTCTTCTGGTTCTTCTTCTCCGGGTCTCGGCCGCTCGGTCGGGACGACAGCGCCGTGGTTCTGACGGCCGGCGCCGGAGCGTCTTCCTCGGAGTACGACTCGCTCTCGTACGCCTTCTCCGTGACTGAGGAGGAACGAAAGTTATTATTTAAAAACTTTAATATGTGTTTATTGAAATAAATAAATCAAAATGACGAGCGTCTTCACCGATGCATCCTTCGTCGTCCACGAAGGTTTTCGCCTTCAGGACTCGTCGTCGCCTCCTGATCTTCCCCTCAGAGTTGACCTGCGGTCGACAAAACTTTATCGCTATAGAACGTCTTCACAAAGAGAAGACGGAAGAAGAGTTTCGTACGTTGGACTGTGTGATTGGCTGGATCTGTTTTTTGGGGCTCGGCGTAGACCCCCGCGTCGGCTCTGTCGGCTGAGGCGAGTCTGGAATGACTGAAGACGTGGACCGGGTTAAGCCACTCGAACCAGCGGAGTCACGTGACCAGAGCGTTACCGTCTTCGTCGCTGCTGTCCGACACCGGCTTCTTGATCCTCCGCCGCTTGTTCTTCTTCTCCGTCTTCTCCTCCTCGCTGTCGGAGTCCTGCACTCGCTTGGACTTGCTGTGGAGACGGAAGTCCATCAGAACCATCAGGGGGTGTTTTCATCAAAAAGACTCGACAAACCTTCTCGAGTCTTTCTTCGTCTGCTTCGGAGGTTCTGCTGCAGCGACTGGTTCTCTGGGAGGTTTTTCTTCCTTCTGAGGTTTGGGATCTGCTGCTGGAGGACGAGCCGCTTCTTCCTCTTTCACCGTTTTGTCGGCTTTTTCTGGACGACACAAGTGAACGTAAGCACTTCCTGTACCGGCGAAATTTAGCCACTTCCAGTGAGGCCGAAGTTTGATCACTTTCTCAGCGTGCGATTATCAGCTACTTCCTGCCAGGGAAATTCGGCTACTTCCTGTTCCAGCAAGATACAGCTTATTCTTGTGCGGCAAAAAAAAAAAAAAGGCTACTTCCTAATTGGTTGAATCTTGGCTATTTTTCCGTTTTTTAAATTAGAAGCTATTGCTTGTTTGGGTCAAATTTGACTACTTCCTGTAAGTGCGGGAAAAAAAAGTCGCTACTTCTGGTTCAGGAGACACTTGACACTAGGCTACTTCTTGTCTTGTCGGCTTTCTCTGGATAACACAAGAGAAGGTAAGGACTTCCTGTCCGGGCGAAACGTTTCCATTTCCGGTACCGGCGGCCACTTTTACTGAGGGTAAAATTTCCTTCCTGAGCATGCAAAAAACAGCAACTTTTTGTCCATGCGACATTTGGCTACTTCTGGTTCGAGTGAAATTCAGCTACTTCCCGTTCGTGTTCTTTTTACTTGTACCATTGCAATTCAGCCCCTTACAGTGAGGGTGAAATTTGGTCACCTCTCGAGCGCGATAAAACGGCTACTTCCAGCCAAGGCAAAATTCAGCTATTTCCTGTTCCAGCGAGATAAAGCTTAATCCTGTACGGGCAAAAATCAGCTACATCCTAATCGGTTGACAAAAATTGTACTTCTTCCGTGTTTGGAAAAATAATAATAATAATCAATAATAAGAAATTAATCAAATGGAAAAAAAACTAAAACGCTACTTCCTGTTCGGGTGACACTCGGCTATTTCTCGTCTTGTTGGCTTTCTCTGGATGAAACAAGAGATGATAAGGACTTCCTGTCTGGCCGAAATGTCACTTTTTCCTGTACCGGCGAAAAGCATGCGAAAAATTTAGCTACTTCAGGTCAGAGTAAAATTCTGCTACTTTTTGCGCGGGAAAAAAATCGTCTACTTTCCAATCGGTTGAAAATGGATACTTTCTGTTTGTGCAAATACGGGCTACTGCTTGTTGGGGTAAAATTTGATTACTTCCTGTTTGTGCGAAAATCAGCTACTTTCTGTACAAACAACACGTCGCTTCTTGCTGTTCAAGTGACACATGGCTACTTCCTGTTCGGGAGACAATGCTATTTTTGCTCCGGCCAAAAATTGCCACTTCATGTTTGGGCATCAAAAAACGCTTACTTCCTGTTCAAGCAAAATTATGGGATTTCCTATTTGGTGGCAACCTTCTACTTCCTGTTCGGCCAAGAATCGGCTACTTCCTGTTCAGGCAACACTTGGCTAGCTTCTCTCAGGCTAAAAACCTACTGTTTTTTGTTTGGACAAAAATCGGCTACCTTCTGTCGGGGTGATAAAGGGCCACTTCCTGTTCGTGTTTCCACTCACTTGTTTGATTCCCGAAGAAGTTTTTCATGTGACTCGTCTTTGCTGCTGGTTTGTCTTCAACCTGTAGATCAAACTGTTAAAATTCTGGCGTTGACCGGCGTTGTTTCAGCTTCATCTCGGACACTCACCACGGGTGTGTTTTCCTTCACCTCCGACTTCACGTCTTTACTTTCATCCTGGTTCTTGGACGCCGGTTTGGTGCCGAACATTCCCATGATGCCCTTCTGTGGTTTGCTGGAGACTTTGGCGACTGCGTTTCCGTTAACAGACGACTTCTTGATGTCGGGCTCCGGCGTAGGCTCTCTCTGGATCTCTCGCTGCATCTCCACCGGGGACAGCGGCACCGCCGAGGAGCAGCGGATGGCGCTGTACCTGCTGCAGTTCTTCATGTTGTCTTTCACAGCATCGTAGTCCACGCTGTACAGTGGACCGCTGTCTTTCAGAAGAGCTTTTTGGACACTGTAGATGTGGACACTGACGACTGGGCTCATCTTGGATTTGACATCTGCAGAAAAAAACGTTTATTACGACGTAAAATTCACATCAGAAGATGCTGAATTTGAGGTGAAACGTTTAAGCTGGAGAGACTATTGTAAGCATCTCACTTTCCAGCTGGTCCTCCCTGACGAGAGAAACTTTGTGGCTCTGCAGAAGACGCACACAATCAACACAAGACTCTTCAAATAGCGACAAACATTAGTTCTCACCTTGAGACCGTTGTCTACAAACTTCCCGGACACGAGATAAGTGGCGTGAAGCTGCGCCGAGCTCTCTTTCCTCTTGTGATCCAAGTAGTGAAACAACATCCTGGAAACAAGTTGTGTCGGATTTTAATAATGCAACACAAATTGAATTGGGTTTTTAAATGGACTGTGGTCATGTGAGGTAGTCTGTTGAAGCACTCATGTTCAGGCTGAAGTTAAAAAACATTTTAAAAAGCTGAGGAAAAATGATGAAAATATACAACAACTTACTGCTTTGCTGTGTTGACGTGAACACCGAGAGTCAAACTCAGCCATTTATACGTCACCTGAAGAAGACAAATCGCTTTTATTTAAACCACCACAACGTCTTTTTTTATTTCACAAAACGTTTCATCCAAAAAAATACTTATTTCACATAAACAAGTTATCAAATATTCAACAAAAGAATTCCTAGATCACATGCGCGCCTAAGAAAAGTACCGACAGCAACGTTCACAACCCAATTTTGGATTTAATCTACACACCGAATTCATCACAATATCCACATTAATAACATTTAATAGTTAACAGTAGTAGATTGTGCTTTATTTTTTAAATATAGCTTTGCAATAACAAATGTGTCCCGTTTGTCAAGGAAGTTTCGTGCGAAATAACACGCGCTCCCGCCAGTCCACGTGAATATTTAAGAATTCGCTCACTATTTTGTCGTGGTCGTTGACATATTCGTCAATGTTGTCCAGATATATTTCATCCATGTTGCCGGGAAAATCCGCAAAAAAAACAGCCGGAGAAGACTACGCGGGAAAACAGGTTTATTTACTTCCTGTTAGTGTCACGTGTTCTTTGCCTGTATCCGGCTCAGAGAAGCGCTCTCTGCTCCTGCCAACAGGCGGGACAGCGCTACTGCAGCCGAAGAGGAGCACACGTTAAATAAATAAAGATAAATAAATAAATATCTGCGAACTCTCTGAACAATAGAGAAGACCATCAACTACCGAAGGACTCGCGAAACTTTTGTCAAATGATCCGGGGAGAAATGAAATTTGATAAAACGGGTTACAGATCAGCAGAACTCGCCTTTATAGGATTTTATCAGGAAAAAAAGGAATTAACTGGACAGGAAATGAAGGATGAGCTGCGAGTGTTGGTAATAAGTCGAGCTGCTCTTTTGGCTTCGGGCGAAAATATCAGACACATTTATTATCCAGTGGATCTGTTTCTAAAGTTACGAGTTCTGAACTTCTCTATACGTTCTTTGTGTTGTTTTTTTTAGTTCACACTTGTGTGTCTGTTTGAACAAAACTCTCTTTTAATTGAAGTATTTACATTAGAAATGAACTCTGAAGATGAAACCTTGTTGACCATAACCACACCCACTCTGCTGTGATTGGTCAAGCATGGAGGTTTGTCACTGCGCATCATCAATCCAGGAAGTCTCCACCTCCAGGGGACTCGTTGTATAAACAAAGTGAGGCGTGATAACAGTTGGCTGGAGGAGTGAAGCCATTGTTACGTCATAATGGACTCCGCTCTCGTAACCTCTCGTTCGCCCAGATTTCAGACGAACTTTATAAAATAATAAGTTCAAAACATGGTCATGATGAGGGACGGAGTTCCTGACTAGGTAAGTAATTAAAAAGTAATATTTGTAGAGCGCTTTTCTAGACCAGTAGAATACATATACTTTCTATACGGGCGATAATCATATACTTCTTGTTCGGGTGAAAATCGGATATGTCCCTTTAGGGCGAAAATCGGATACTTCCTGTTCGGGTAGAATACATACTTCTTTGTCCCGGTGAAAATTGGATACTTCCTCCTATGGATAAAAAAATTGATACTTTCTCTTCGTCGAAAAACGGAAACTTCTTGTTCAGGTGAAAAGCGGATACTTCCTGTTCGGGCGAAAAGCGAATACTTCCTATTCGGGCAAAAGCGGATACTTCCTGTTCGGGTAGAATACATTTTGTCCGGATGAAAATTGGATACTTTCTGTTCGGGCGAAAAGCGTATACTTTCTTACAGGGTGAAAAAAAGTATACTTTCTATCCGGGCGAAAATCAGATACTTCTTGTTTAGGTATAAATCAGATACTTCCTATTCGGGCAAAAGCGGATACTTCCTATTCGGGCGAAAAGCGAATACTTCCTATATGGCCAAAAGCAGATACTTCCTGTTTGAACAGAATACTGTATATACTTTTTGTCCTGGCGAAAATTGGATACTTGCTGTTAGTGTGAAATAAATCAATGAATAAATCAGATACTTCCTATTCGGGCAAAAGCAGATACTTCCTGTTCGGGTAGAATACATCCTTTTTTTTTCCGGTTGAAAATTGGATACTTCCTGTTCGGGCGAAAAGCGTAAACTTTCTTACAGAGTGAAAAAAGTATAATTTCCATCCAAGCGAAAATTATATACTTCTTGTTTAGGTATAAATCAGATACTTCCTATTCGGGCGAAAAGCGAATACTTCCTGTTCGGGTAGAATATATACTTTTTGTCAGGGCGAAAATTGGTTACTTCTTGTTAAGGTATCAATCAGATACTTCCTATTCGGGCAAAAAGCGGATACTTCCTGTTCAGGTGAAAATCGGATACTTCCTATTTGGGCAAAATCGGAGTGAAAAACGTATACTTTCTAAAATCAGATACTTCCTGTTTGGGCAAAACTCTATTTATTTACTATTTGTTTGTGTGAAAATTTGCTACTTTCTGTTTGGGTTGATATCTGTTTGTGTGACATTAGGCTAGAGATAAAATAGATTAAGGTTAATTAGAAAAAGATGACGAATTAAGAAACACACAAAAATACCACATTTTATGCAAATAGGTGTAGATAAGGGAAAGTGAGTCAAAGAGACACGACTAAAAAGTATTTTCAAAAACAAGAGGGTTACATTTGATGAAATAAACATGAATGAAGAAAGAGGGAAGAGGACGATGAAGGGAGGAAGCTGCAAAAGGACGGGTGAAAAGAAGAGGTGTCGTTGTCATGTGTTCTCCGTTCAAAGACTCCTGCTGATGGTGTGTGAAGTGCGAGACAGCTCCGCTCGGTTGAAGCCGTCGACCTGGTTACGAGCGTCAAGATGTTGTTGGAGGCGAGATGTTGGTGAGCGTCTCTTCTCTGCGGGGATCATTACCTGTTCTTCCAGCAGGAACACACAGATGGAGAGAGCGAGGGAACAGCAGACGAGAAGACGGAGGAACGACGCCGCTTAACTGCTTCATCCTGGCAGAGGATCGCTGGAGCAACTCTATGGTCTCTCTTCATCTTGCAGCGATGCAGCAGGAATCACTTCTTTTCACCGAGAATCATCCAGAGCTTTGAGTCGCTTTTCACATGTTTCCTCTCATTTTTACTATTATTTACTAAAGGAAGATTTTTCAGCTGTAAATAAAGTCAGAAATAAGGAAATAAATGACCTTAACAATGAAAGAATGTTGATTATATATTTTTTTGCTGTTTCTGTAAAAAACTTTTTTTAATTCTTATGAATTTTCCATTTTTAAAACATTTGCTTGAGGTAATTAAAAAAAATATATTTTACAAGCATTTAATTTTTTTAAATAAGATTTAAGTATTTATTACTTTTAATTGTTACTATTGTTGACATGATTTAAGACCAATTTTATATTAAAAAAAAACTGATACTGATAATTTATTTTTACATTGTTTATTCTTTAAATAAAAATCTAAGATAAGATATATTTTTTTATATTCATTTTTGTTTATGCTAAAAGAAATGATTTTGTTTCCTAATCTTTATGTTTTTTGTTTTTCTTTTGCAAAATATTTGCAAAAATGAAAATATTCGTGATTTTTTTTCTTTTCAATTCATTTTGACAATTAGGTAGATTTTAATTTTGTTTTAATTTAAAAATCTTTCATTCATTTGTCACGGTTCATTTTCAATATCGAATAAAATGATTTTAAACAACAATAATTTCAAAAATATTCTATATTCAATTTTTAGATTTATTTTAAATATTTAAAAAAACAAATGTTTCTTATAAATGTAGAACTTTTTTCCTTGAGGATCTATTTTCTTTATTTCCTCATGTTTGTTCATGTTGTCGACATGTTTTCTTCTACTGCGTCGACTCAAAACTTAAAGAGTGGTTCAAGCCTGTTCTATTTTCCGAAGCCGTCTCTTCCTGCGGTTGTTCTTCTTCAGGTCGGGGTCTGGAGGTTGAGGCTCCTCCTCCGTCTTGGTCTGCAGCACCACCCTCTGCAAGAGAAGAACACGTTGGACTCTGACCAGCAGGTAAGTCCGGACAGGTCTACCTGAAGCTGGTCCAGCTCAGCGGTCAGGATCTTCAGCTCATCCTCGGTGTGGTTCAGGTGCTCCCTCCACTGGTCCAGGAGACTCTTGTCCTCCCCCATCTTCACCTGCCAGCGCTTCTCCTTCTGGACCATGTCCTGCTTGTAGAGCTGCTCCAGGTTCTTCTGCATCATCAGGTCCATGTGGTTCTGCTCCTCGTCCTGTCGGGCCTTCGCCAGCTGGTCCAGCTTGTCGTGGAGCAGAAGGACCTCCTCCCTCAGGGTCTTGTTCTGGGCCAGGCTCTGCTCCAGGGCGTGGTCCGCCTCCTGGTTCTTCTGGCCGGCCTGCTTCAGCTCCAGCTCCTTCTGGGCCAGCATGGTCAGGATGTCGATGTTGGCCGCCGTCCGGCTCAGACTCCTCCGGCCCTCCAGCCTCTTGAGTAGTCGGACCTCCTCCTTCTCTGGGACCACCTCCGAGTCCAGGCCCTGGTTCTCAGGCTCCGCCCACTCGGGCGTCTTGGTGCTGAAACAGTCCTTCAGAAACTGGATCTCCTTGAGGGTCTGGTTCACCGTGTCTTTGT
This sequence comes from Callionymus lyra, assembly GCF_982586985.1. Lineage (NCBI taxonomy): Eukaryota > Metazoa > Chordata > Actinopteri > Syngnathiformes > Callionymidae > Callionymus > Callionymus lyra. The sequence continues at coordinate 16,691,380 of NC_141833.1, forward strand.
TGGGACTCAGCAAGCTCTTCAGTGGTTCCTGAAGCATGAATCATTAACCAGAGACTCATTAACCAGAGACTCATTCAAGCAAAGATTCAGTAACCCACGACTCACATGTCACGACTCATTTAACCAAAAACTCAAAACCAGACACTGACTTAAGTACAGACTCATTAACTCCTGACTCATTTAACCAAAAACTCAAAACCAGACACTGACTTAAGTACAGACTCGTTAACTCCTGACTCATTTAGGTAAAGACTCAAAACCAGACACTCCCTTAAGTACAGACTCGTTAACTCCTGACTCATTTAAGTAAAGACTCAAAACCAGACACTCCCTTAAGTACAGACTCGTTAACTCCTGACTCATTTAAGTAAAGACTCAAAACCAGACACTGACTTAAGTACAGACTCGTTAACTCCTGACTCTTATAAGTAAAGACTCAAAACCAAAGACTCACTTAAGTACAGACTCGTTAACTTCTGACTCATTTAGGTAAAGACTCAAAACCAGACACTGACTTAAGTACAGACTCGTTAACTCCTGACTCATTTAAGTAAAGACTCAAAACAAGACACTGACTTAAGTACAGACTCATTAACTCCTGACTCATTTAAGTAAAGACTCAAAACCAGACACTCCCTTAAGTACAGACTCGTTAACTCCTGACTCATTTAAGTAAAGACTCAAAACCAGACACTGACTTAAGTACAGACTCGTTAACTCCTGACTCTTATAAGTAAAGACTCAAAACCAAAGACTCACTGAAGGAAGACTTATTAACTCCAAGCTCATTAACCCGACTCAATTAAGTAAAAACCAGGCACTCACTAAAGTATAAACTCATTAACATCTGACTCACTAATCAGATTAATTTAATTTAAGACTCATAACCAAAAGGCCACTTAAATACAGACTCATTAACCAGACTCATTAAAGTAAATATCAGAGACTCACTAAAAAGTAACCCATGACTCATTCACAGCAAAAGCATTATCTATAGAGTCATTAACCAGATTATCTTAAAAAAGACTCAATCAAACACTGACTCAACTAGAACCCATAACCAGACACTTGCTAGAGAACCGACTCAATAACTACAGACTCATTAACAGGAATTCAAGTGAAGACTCAAAACCTGACGCTCACTTAAGTATTGACTCATAATCTTGCACTCACTAAATTATAGACTCATTAACCCCTGACTCATTAACCACTGACCCATCACTGACCGACTCTTCAACGATGCGACACACAAACGAGTCTCACGAGTCACTTCTCACCAGAGCTGGATCGTCCGCCGTGGTCATGATTCAATACGTATCGTCGTCAGATTTGTGACTCGACTCAAACACTTGATTCTTATAATGACCGAAGAGTCGCCTTTGTGACGTCGCTGATGACGCCGTCGTTGAGAAACACGTGGGAACGCTTTTATCTCGAAGTCTTGTCCCGCTGTGATGATGTCATCAGACGAGGACGGACGGTAACGATTGTCAGCAGCGACGATGGATCCTTTATCTGAGTCGCAAATGAGCCGATCCAAATGTTCAGAGGGAAAACAAATCTGTGAGGACACCTGTGAGTCACCCATATAGAGACTCATTAACCAAAGACCCATTAAGCCACAGACTCGTTAACCACATACTCATTTAGCCACTGACTCGTTAAGGTAGAACTTATTAAGCTACAGACTCTTTAACCACATATTTGTTAACCACTGACTCATTGAGTCATTAACTCCAAGACTTGTTAACCACAGACTTATTTAGACAAAGACCTGTTTAAAAAAAATAAATTAAACACAGACTTATTAAAACTCTGACTCTTGACCAAAGACTCATTACGTCACAGACTCGTTGACCACAGACTCATTGACACAAAGACTTGTTAGCCAAAGAGTCATTGACACAAAGACTTGTTAGCCAAAGAGTCATTGACACAAAGACTTGTTAGCCAAAGAGTCATTGACACAAAGACTTGTTAGCCAAAGAGTCATTGACACAAAGACTTGTTAGCCAAAGAGTCATTGACACAAAGACTTGTTAGCCAAAGAGTCATTGACACAAAGACTTGTTAGCCAAAGAGTCATTGACACAAAGACTTGTTAGCCAAGGAGTCATTAACACAAAGACTTGTTAGCCAAAGAGTCATTGACACAAAGACTTGTTAGCCAAAGAGTCATTGACACAAAGACTTGTTAGCCAAAGAGTCATTGACACAAAGACTTGTTAGCCAAAGAGTCATTGACACAAAGACTTGTTAGTCAAAGAGTCATTGACACAAAGACTTGTTAGCCAAAGAGTCATTGACACAAAGACTTGTTAGCCAAAGAGTCATTGACACAAAGACTTGTTAGCCAAAGAGTCATTGACACAAAGACTTGTTAGCCAAAGAGTCATTGACACAAAGACTTGTTAGCCAAAGAGTCATTGACACAAAGACTTGTTAGCCAAAGAGTCATTGACACAAAGACTTGTTAGCCAAAGAGTCATTGACACAAAGACTTGTTAGCCAAAGAGTCATTGACACAAAGACTTGTTAGCCAAAGAGTCATTGACACAAAGACTTGTTAGCCAAAGAGTCATTGACACAAAGACTTGTTAGCCAAAGAGTCATTGACAAAAAGACTTGTTAGCCAAAGAGTCATTGACACAAAGACTTGTTAGCCAAAGAGTCATTGACACAAAGACTTGTTAGCCAAAGAGTCATTGACAGAAAGACTTGTTAGCCAAAGAGTCATTGACACAAAGACTTGTTAGCCAAAGAGTCATTAACACAAAGACTTGTTAGCCAAAGAGTCATTGACACAAAGACTTGTTAGCCAAAGAGTCATTGACACAAAGACTTGTTAGCCAAAGAGTCATTGACACAAAGACTTGTTAGCCAAAGAGTCATTAACACAAAGACTTGTTAGCCAAAGAGTCATTGACACAAAGACTTGTTAGCCAAAGAGTCATTGACACAAAGACTTGTTAGCCAAAGAGTCATTGACACAAAGACTTGTTAGCCAAAGAGTCATTGACACAAAGTCTTGTTAGCCAAAGAGTCATTGACACAAAGACTTGTTAACCAAAGAGTCATTGACACAAAGACTTGTTAGCCAAAGAGTCATTGACACAAAGACTTGTTAGCCAAAGAGTCATTGACACAAAGACTTGTTAGCCAAAGAGTCATTGACACAAAGACTTGTTAGCCAAAGAGTCATTGACACAAAGACTTGTTAGCCACATACCGGTTTAAAAAAACTTGTTAAACACAGACTCATTAACCCTGAGATTAATTAACCATATACTTATTAAGTCACAGACTCGTTAACCACAGACTCATCGAAAAAAAAAAATTGTTTAACACAGACTAATTAAAACTCTGACTCTTGACCAAAGAATCATTCATTTACAAACTCGTTAACCACAAACTCATTAACAAAGACTCATAAACCACAGATCTGTTTAAAAAAAACTCATTAAACACAGACTCATTGACTCATTAAGACCAATACTTAATAACAACAAACTCATTAAGATACAGACTCATTAACCCAGAGATTAATTAACCATATACTTATTAAGTCACAGACTCGTTTACTACAGACTCATCAACACAAAGACTTGTTAACCACAAACTCATTAACACAAAGACTTGTTAACCACAAACTCATTAACACAAAGACTTGTTAACCACAAACTCATTAACACAAAGACTTGTTAACCACAAACTCATTAACACAAAAACTTGTTAACCACAAACTCATTAACACAAAAACTTGTTAACCACAAACTCATTAACACAAAAACTTGTTAACCACAAACTCATTAACACAAAAACTTGTTAACCACAAACTCATTAACACAAAGACTTGTTAACCACAAACTCATTAACACAAAGACTTGTTAACCACAAACTCATTAACACAAAAACTTGTTAACCACAAACTCATTAACACAAAAACTTGTTAACCACAAACTCATTAACACAAAGACATCGTTAACCACAAACTCATTAACACAAAGACTTGTTAACCACAAACTCATTAACACAAAAACGTGTTAACCACAAACTCATTAACACAAAGACTTGTTAACCACAAACTCATTAACACAAAGACTTGTTAACCACAAACTCATTAACACAAAAACTTGTTAACCACAAACTCATTAACACAAAAACTTGTTAACCACAAACTCATTAACACAAAGACATCATTAACCACAAACTCATTAACACAAAGAATTGTTAACCACAAACTCATTAACACAAAAACTTGTTAACCACAAACTCATTAACACAAAGACTTGTTAACCACAAACTCATTAACACAAAGACTTGTTAACCACAAACTCATTAACACAAAGACTTGTTAACCACAAACTCATTAACACAAAGACTTGTTAACCACAAACTCATTAACACAAAGACATCGTTAACCACAAACTCATTAACACAAAAACTTGTTAACCACAAACTCATTAACACAAAGACTTGTAAACCACAAACTCATTAACACAAAGACTTGTTAACCACAAACTCATTAACACAAAGACTTGTTAACCACAAACTCATTAACACAAAGACTTGTTAACCACAAACTCATTAACACAAAGACTTGTTAACCACAAACTCATTAACACAAAGACTTGTTAACCACAAACTCATTAACACAAAGACATCGTTAACCACAAACTCATTAACACAAAAACTTGTTAACCACAAACTCATTAACACAAAGACTTGTTAACCACAAACTCATTAACACAAAAACTTGTTAACCACAAACTCATTAACACAAAAACTTGTTAACCACAAACTCATTAACACAAAAACTTGTTAACCACAAACTCATTAACACAAAGACTTGTAAACCACAAACTCATTAACACAAAGACTTGTTAACCACAAACTCATTAACACAAAGACTTGTTAACCACAAACTCATTAACACAAAGACTTGTTAACCACAAACTCATTAACACAAAGACTTGTTAACCACAAACTCATTAACACAAAGACTTGTTAACCACAAACTCATTAACACAAAGACATCGTTAACCACAAACTCATTAACACAAAAACTTGTTAACCACAAACTCATTAACACAAAGACTTGTTAACCACAAACTCATTAACACAAAAACTTGTTAACCACAAACTCATTAACACAAAAACTTGTTAACCACAAACTCATTAACACAAAAACTTGTTAACCACAAACTCATTAACACAAAGACTTGTAAACCACAAACTCATTAACACAAAGACTTGTTAACCACAAACTCATTAACACAAAGACTTGTTAACCACAAACTCATTAACACAAAGACTTGTTAACCACAAACTCATTAACACAAAGACTTGTTAACCACAAACTCATTAACACAAAGACTTGTTAACCACAAACTCATTAACACAAAGACATCGTTAACCACAAACTCATTAACACAAAAACTTGTTAACCACAAACTCATTAACACAAAGACTTGTTAACCACAAACTCATTAACACAAAAACTTGTTAACCACAAACTCATTAACACAAAAACTTGTTAACCACAAACTCATTAACACAAAAACGTGTTAACCACAAACTCATTAACACAAAAACTTGTTAACCACAAACTCATTAACACAAAAACTTGTTAACCACAAACTCATTAACACAAAAACTTGTTAACCACAAACTCATTAACACAAAAACTTGTTAACCACAAACTCATTAACACAAAGACTTGTAAACCACAAACTCATTAACACAAAGACTTGTTAACCACAAACTCATTAACACAAAGACTTGTTAACCACAAACTCATTAACACAAAGACTTGTTAACCACAAACTCATTAACACAAAGACTTGTTAACCACAAACTCATTAACACAAAGACTTGTTAACCACAAACTCATTAACACAAAGACATCGTTAACCACAAACTCATTAACACAAAAACTTGTTAACCACAAACTCATTAACACAAAGACTTGTTAACCACAAACTCATTAACACAAAAACTTGTTAACCACAAACTCATTAACACAAAAACTTGTTAACCACAAACTCATTAACACAAAAACTTGTTAACCACAGACCTGTTTAAAAAAACTCATTAAACACAGACTCATTAACCCTGAGATTAATTAACCATATACTTATTAAGTCACTCGTTAACTACAGACTCATCAACACAAAGACTTGTTAACCACAAAATCATTAACTAAAGACACCCCTAAAGACCCTTAACCAAAGACTGAGCTCGGGACTCGTTGACCACAGACTCATACTGACTCATACTGACTCGTACATGAGCTTCACCAGCAGCTTTGACTCTTAACTGAGAGAATCTGCGTCTTCAAAAAGACTCACTGAGTCTAATCCTCTCGCGGGTGTTTGACAAGCGTGTCCGGATCACAAAGGTCTGCATCAGATCCTGCTGAGCCGCCTCAGAACCAGCTCAGCCTCAGGAGCCTCAGGATGGAAGAGACTCAGTGGGAGGATCAGAGACTCGTTCCTTCAACACCAGAGTTTAAACTCTGTAGCCTGAAGATTGACGTTCCTGGATCTTTACGTTTGTGTCGCATTGATTTATAGAAGCAACTGAGCAATGAAACCACAGCAGCGTCAGGAAATAAAACATGATGACAAACATGAAGGAGTGACCATGACATCTGGGCTTCGACTCACTTGACGAATCTGACTCACTTGCCTGAAGAATGATGCACATGAGTCATCTATGAAGGACTCATTATGATACAGACTCACTAAGATACAGACTTATTAAGATATAGACTCACTAAGTTACCGACTTTTGACCAAAGACTCATTGAGACACAGACTTCTTAATTAACAGACTCATTAACCAAAGACTCATTAAGTTACAGACTCGTTAACCAAAGACTCATTAAGATACAGAGTCTCTAAGATACATACTTATTACGATACGGACTCATTACGATACAGACTCATTACGATACAGACTCATAAAGATAAAGACTCATTAAGTAAAAGACTCATTAAGTAAAAGACTCATTAAGATACAGACTCTTTAAGATATAGACTCACTAAATTACAGACTTTTGACCAAAGACTTAAGTAACAGACTCGTTAACCACAAACGTATAAAGGTGCAGACTTGTTAACCAAAAAACTATTAAGTCAAAGAATCGTTAACCAAAGACTCATTAAGTACATGCTCGTTAAGCACAAATGTATTAAACTGCAGACTCGTTAACCAAAAGACGCATAGAGTGAAAGAATCGTTAACCAAAGACTCATTAAGACACAGACGTGTTAACCAAAGACTCATTTAGAAGATGCTCGTTAAGCCCAAACGTATTAAGCTGCAGACTCGTTAACCAAAGACTCATTTAGACACAGACCTGTTAACCGAAGACTCATTAAGCTACAACCTTGTAAACCAAAGAATCATCAAGAAACAGAATCATTAACCAAAATGTAATTAAGGAAGACAAAGACTTGTTTACCACAACCTCATTAAGTTACACACTCATTAACCAAGGACTCATTAAGATTTATAATCAATAACTACAGATTAATTAAGCCAAAGTTATTAAGATACAGTCTCATTAACCACCGGCTCTTTTTCCGCAGAAATGATCGGAGCTGTTACGTGAATATACGTTCCGGCGCCTGCATCGACTCCAAACAGGAGGACAGGAACAAAACAGGAAGTCACAATTTTTTACAAAATAAAAGCAAATCTATCTGGTAAAGACACATTTCTCTGGATTCTTATCCACCAGGGAAGAAAAAAACAAGTGTCATAAACGCCTCATGTCTTCTCCTCGCCGCTGGTCTGCAGGGATGATTGCCCCCCCCCCCTGGTATTCAGCTCCTCTCCGGCCTCGGCTCTTTGTGTCGCCGCTGATAACACGAGCTAATATTGGCTGCATGGGAACGCCACGCCGCGCTCTTTCTCTCCACGACGGCGGGAATCAGCGGCTTTTGTTCGCGGACAAAAAAGAAGATGTTGTCCGAACGGGAATCGCGGGACGTTCACACGTCAACCATTACGCCGGTTAATGGCGGCACTTCAAAAAAACCACATGTCTTTGGGATTCCTCTGCGAAACTCTGGTTTCCTCCCGCAGTCCCAAAAACAACAACAAATGACTGGCTTTGAGCGTCGATCGACCAAAGTGGTGATGCGTTCAGGGACCGAACCGCCTTGAAGAAGGTGGTTTGGAAGTCAACACTATTGATTCCCGTCATTAGGAAGAGTTTTAAATTTCCCTCAGCACCTAAACGCATCATCGCTGAATTGAAAGTGTTTGTACTGTATTGATATTTCACAACACTGTGTGATTTATTTGCTTTCAAAGTGTGTATTAAATAAAATAATTTATTTACAATTATATGCATATATTCACAGCATTTGTTCAGTTATGTGTTGCGACTTCTGGCCACTAGATGGCAGCAGCCATTACATCCTTCACAGCTTAAGGAACAATAAAATCGAAAAGCGAGATTGACTGAGGACGAGAGGATAAAGTGGACTACAGCAGCTTTTAAAGTTGAGATTTGGACGTATTTTGGTTTCAAACCAAATAAAAGCAGTTACAACTGAGGACGAGAGGATACAGAGGCTCCAGCAGATTTTAAAGCTGATGTTTGGACATAATTTAGTTTTAAACCAAATAAAAGCAGTGATAACTGAGGACGAGAGGATACAGTGATTCCAGCAGATTTTAAAGCTGATGTTTAGACATATTTTAGTTTAAAACCAAATAAAAGCAGTCACAACTGAGGACGAGAGGATACAGTTACTCCAGCAGCTTTAAAAGCTGATGTTTGGACATATTTTAGTTTAAAAAAAAATAAGAGTAGTTACAACTGAGGATGAAAGGATACAGAGACTCCAGCAGCTTTTAAAGCTGATATTTGGAAGTATCTTGGGTTCAAACCAAATAAAAGCAGTTACAACTGAGGACGAGAGGATACAGTGACTCCAGCAGCTTTTAAAGCTGATGTTTGGACATATATTGGTTTGACAACAAATGAAAGCAGTTACAACTTCGTCAAGAGTCATGTGGTCTGTAAATACTGCAACACCAGAGTCAAGTACTCGACAATACTACACATATATCGTCGTTACTACAGTATCACGAAATATCATATCGTTGCCGCTGTATCACGACACATATCGTATATATCGCCAGATTCCCGCTAACACACTAGGGAGCGACTCCATGAACCGCGGGTCATGTTCGCGTCCGAGGGCTGCTCTGGACTCGACTCACGTCTCCCGGAGGAAACTTCTTCGCCGGCGACGTTCGCCGCCTCAGACAGAAGTCGAGGAACTTGTCAGGAGCGATCAGGCGAGACGATGCAAGAGGACACGGACACGGCGGCGCAGCTTAACCGAGTGTTAAACTCAACAAGCTCGTGTGTTTGTGGCTGACAGTCGTCGTGTGAGCAGTAATAACGTCTGCGTCACTGTTGCTCATCATCACCTGAGGAGCAACAGTGACGGCAGTTCAATGTTCAACCTTTATTCTTTACCTACAGTGATCGAAGTATTGTTACATACTTATCAATAACAATTCTATTTATTTAGGGCTATAGGTGAATAATATTGTAAATAAATTATGTTTAAACAATGTTTTTAAATAAATACAAATACACAATGGTTACCATTAAATTAACCAACAAAAGACTCATTAAGATACAGAAACATTAAGATACAGAAACATTAAGATACTTAGAGACATACTCACTATGATACTGACTCACTAAGATACAGACTCATCAAGGCACAGACTCATTAAGATACAGACTCATTAGGATACAGACTTACTGAGGTACAGACTCATTGAGATACAGACTCATTGAGATACAGACTCACTAAGATACAGACTCATTAAGATACAGACTCATTAAGATACAGACTCACTAAAATACAGACTAATTAAGATACATACTTATTAAGATACAGACTCACTGAGATACAGACTCACTAAGATACAGACTCACTAGGATACAGACTCATCAAGGCACAGACTCATTAAGATACAGACTCATTGAGATACAGACTCACTAAGATACAGACTCACTAAGATACATACTCACCAAGATACTGACTCATCAAGGCACAGACTCATTAAGATACAGACCCATTAGGATACAGACTTACTGAGGTACAGACTCATTGAGATATAGACTCATTCAGATACAGACTCACTAAGATACAGTCCCATTAAGATACAGACTCATTAAGATACAGACTCATTAAGATACAGACTCACTAAGATACAGACTCACTAAGATACATACTCACCAAGATACTGACTCATCAAGGCACAGACTCATTAAGATACAGACCCATTAGGATACAGACTTACTGAGGTACAGACTCCTTGAGATACAGACTCATTGAGATACAGACTCATTCAGATACAGCCTCACTAAGATACAGTCTCATTAAGATACAGACTCATTAAGATACAGACTCATTAAGATACAGACTCACTAAGATACAGACTCACTAAGATACATACTCACCAAGATACTGACTCATCAAGGCACAGACTCATTAAGATACAGACTCATTAAGATACAGACTCACTAAAATACAGACTCATTAAGATACAGACTCACTAAAATACAGACTCACTAAGATACATACTCACCAAGATACTGACTCATCAAGGCACAGACTCATTAAGGTACAGACTCATTAGGGTACAGACTTACTGAGGTACAGACTCATTGAGATACAGACTCATTGAGATACAGACTCACTAAGATACAGCCTCATTAAGATACAGACTCATTAAGATACAGACTCATTAAGATACAGACTCACTAAGATACAGACTCACTAAGATACAGACTCACCAAGATACTGACTCATCAAGGTACAGACTCATTAAGATACAGACTCATTGAGATACAGACTCACTAAGATACAGACTCACTATGATACTGACTCATTAAGATACAGACTCACTAAGATACAGACTCACTAAGATACATACTCACCAAGATACTGACTCATCAAGGCACAGACTCATTAAGATACAGACTCATTAGGATACAGACTTACTGAGGAACAGACTCATTGAGATACAGACTCATTGAGATACAGACTCACTAAGATACAGACTCATTAAGATACAGTCTCACTAAAATACAGACTCATTAAGATACAGACTCACTAAAATACAGACTCATTAAGATACAGACTCACCAAAAATACAGACTCATTGAGATACAGACTCACTAAGATACAGACTCATTAAGATACAGACTCATTAAGATACAGACTCACTAAAATACCGACTCATTAAGATACAGACTCACCAAAAATACAGACTCATTGAGATACAGACTCACTAAGATACAGACTCATTAAGATACAGTCTCATTAAAATACAGACTCATTAAGATACAGACTCACCAAAAATACAGACTCATTGAGATACAGACTCACTAAGATACAGACTCATTAAGATACAGACTCATTAAGATACAGACTCACTAAAATACAGACTCATTAAGATACAGACTCACCAAAAATACAGACTCATTGAGATACAGACTCACTAAGATACAGACTCATTAAGATACAGACTCACTAAGATACAGACTCACTAAGATACATACTCACCAAGATACTGACTCATCAAGGCACAGACTCATTAAGATACAGACTCATTAAGATACAGACTCACTAAAATACAGACTCATTAAGATACAGTCTCATTAAGATACAGACTCATTAAGATACAGACTCATTAGGATACAGACTTACTGAGGTACAGACTCATTCAGATACAGACTCACTAAGATACAGTCCCATTAAGATACAGACTCATTAAGATACAGACTCATTAAGATACAGACTCATTAAGATACAGACTCACTAAGATACAGACTCACTAAGATACATACTCACCAAGATACTGACTCATCAAGGCACAGACTCATTAAGATACAGACTCATTAAGATACAGACTCACTAAAATACAGACTCATTAAGATACAGACTCACTAAAATACAGACTCACTAAGATACATACTCACCAAGATACTGACTCATCAAGGCACAGACTCATTAAGGTACAGACTCATTAGGGTACAGACTTACTGAGGTACAGACTCATTGAGATACAGACTCATTGAGATACAGACTCACTAAGATACAGCCTCATTAAGATACAGACTCATTAAGATACAGACTCATTAAGATACAGACTCACTAAGATACAGACTCACTAAGATACAGACTCACCAAGATACTGACTCATCAAGGTACAGACTCATTAAGATACAGACTCATTGAGATACAGACTCACTAAGATACAGACTCACTATGATACTGACTCATTAAGATACAGACTCACTAAGATACAGACTCACTAAGATACATACTCACCAAGATACTGACTCATCAAGGCACAGACTCATTAAGATACAGACTCATTAGGATACAGACTTACTGAGGAACAGACTCATTGAGATACAGACTCATTGAGATACAGACTCACTAAGATACAGACTCATTAAGATACAGTCTCACTAAAATACAGACTCATTAAGATACAGACTCACTAAAATACAGACTCATTAAGATACAGACTCACCAAAAATACAGACTCATTGAGATACAGACTCACTAAGATACAGACTCATTAAGATACAGACTCATTAAGATACAGACTCACTAAAATACCGACTCATTAAGATACAGACTCACCAAAAATACAGACTCATTGAGATACAGACTCACTAAGATACAGACTCATTAAGATACAGTCTCATTAAAATACAGACTCATTAAGATACAGACTCACCAAAAATACAGACTCATTGAGATACAGACTCACTAAGATACAGACTCATTAAGATACAGACTCATTAAGATACAGACTCACTAAAATACAGACTCATTAAGATACAGACTCACCAAAAATACAGACTCATTGAGATACAGACTCACTAAGATACAGACTCATTAAGATACAGACTCACTAAGATACAGACTCACTAAGATACATACTCACCAAGATACTGACTCATCAAGGCACAGACTCATTAAGATACAGACTCATTAAGATACAGACTCACTAAAATACAGACTCATTAAGATACAGTCTCATTAAGATACAGACTCATTAAGATACAGACTCATTAGGATACAGACTTACTGAGGTACAGACTCATTCAGATACAGACTCACTAAGATACAGTCCCATTAAGATACAGACTCATTAAGATACAGACTCATTAAGATACAGACTCATTCAGATACAGACTCATTCAGATACAGACTCACTAAGATACAGTCCCATTAAGATACAGACTCATTAAGATACAGACTCATTAAGATACAGACTCACTAAGATACAGACTCACTAAGATACATACTCACCAAGATACTGACTCATCGAAGCACAGACTCATTAAGATACAGACCCATTAGGATACAGACTTACTGAGGTACAGACTCCTTGAGATACAGACTCATTGAGATACAGACTCATTGAGATACAGACTCACTAAGATACAGTCTCATTAAGATACAGACTCATTAAGATACAGACTCATTAAGATACAGACTCACTAAGATACAGACTCACTAAGATACATACTCACCAAGATACTGACTCATCAAGGCACAGACTCATTAAGATACAGACTCATTAAGATACAGACTCACTAAAATACAGACTCATTAAGATACAGACTCACTAAAATACAGACTCACTAAGATACATACTCACCAAGATACTGACTCATCAAGGCACAGACTCATTAAGATACAGACTCATTAGGATACAGACTTACTGAGGTACAGACTCATTGAGATACAGACTCATTGAGATACAGACTCACTAAGATACAGCCTCATTAAGATACAGACTCATTAAGATACAGACTCATTAAGATACAGACTCACTAAGATACAGACTCACTAAGATACAGACTCACCAAGATACTGACTCATCAAGGCACAGACTCATTAAGATACAGACTCATTGAGATACAGACTCACTAAAATACAGTCTCATTAAGATACAGACTCATTAAGATACAGACTCATTAAAATACAGACTCATTAAGATACAGACTCATTGAGATACAGACTCACTAAAATACAGTCTCATTAAGATACAGACTCACTAAAATACAGTCTCATTAAGATACAGACTCACTAAAATACAGACTCATTAAGATACAGACTCATTGAGATACAGACTCACTAAAATACAGACTCATTAAGATACAGACTCACTAAGATACAGACTCATTAAGATCGAACTCATTAAGATAAAGAATTATTAAAATACACACTCATTAAGATACAGACTCACTAAGATACAGACTCACTAAAATACAGTCTCATTAAGATACAGACTCACTAAAATACAGACTCATTAAGATACAGACTCATTGAGATACAGACTCACTAAAATACAGACTCATTAAGATACAGACTCACTAAAATACAGACTCACTAAAATACAGACTCATTAAGATACAGACTCACTAAGATACAGACTCACTAAAATACAGACTCATTAAGATACAGACTCACTAAAATACAGACTCATTAAGATAAAGACTCATTAAGATACAGACTCATTAAGATACAGACTCATTGAGATACAGACTCACTAAGATACAGACTCATTGAGATACAGACTCATTGAGATACAGACTCACTAAGATACAGCCTCATTAAGATACAGACTCATTAAGATACAGACTCATTAAGATACAGACTCACTAATATACAGACTCACTAAGATACAGACTCATTAAGATACAGACTCACTAAGATACAGACTCACTAAGATACATACTCACCAAGATACTGACTCATCAAGGCACAGACTCATTAAGATACAGACTCATTAGGATACAGACTTACTGAGGAACAGACTCATTGAGATACAGACTCATTGAGATACAGACTCACTAAGATACAGACTCACTAAAATACAGACTCATTAAGATACAGACTCACCAAAAATACAGACTCATTGAGATACAGACTCACTAAGATACAGACTCATTAAGATACAGTCTCACTAAAATACAGACTCATTAAGATACAGACTCACTAAAATACAGACTCATTAAGATACAGACTCACCAAAAATACAGACTCATTGAGATACAGACTCACTAAGATACAGACTCATTAAGATACAGACTCATTAAGATACAGACTCACTAAAATACAGACTCATTAAGATACAGACTCACCAAAAATACAGACTCATTGAGATACAGACTCACTAAGATACAGACTAATTAAGATACAGTCTCACTAAAATACAGACTCATTAAGATACAGACTCACCAAAAATACAGACTCATTGAGATACAGACTCACTAAGATACAGACTCATTAAGATACAGACTCATTAAGATACAGACTCACTAAAATACAGACTCATTAAGATACAGACTCACCAAAAATACAGACTCATTGAGATACAGACTCACTAAGATACAGACTCATTAAGATACAGACTCACCAAAAATACAGACTCATTGAGATACAGACTCACTAAGATACAGACTCATTAAGATACAGTCTCACTAAAATACAGACTCATTAAGATACAGACTCACTAAAATACAGACTCATTGAGATACAGACTCACTAAAATACAGTCTCATTAAGATACAGACTCACTAAAATACAGACTCATTAAGATACAGACTCACTAAAATACAGACTCATTAAGATACAGACTCATTGAGATACAGACTCATTAAGATACAGACTCATTGAGATACAGACTCACTAAAATACAGTCTCATTAAGATACAGACTCACTAAAATACAGTCTCATTAAGATACAGACTCACTAAAATACAGACTCATTAAGATACAGACTCATTGAGATACAGACTCACTAAAATACAGACTCACTAAAATACAGACTCACTAAAATACAGACTCATTAAGATACAGACTCACTAAGATACAGACTCACTAAAATACAGACTCATTAAGATACAGACTCACTAAGATACAGACTCATTAAGATAAAGACTCATTAAGATACAGACTCATTAAGATACAGACTCATTGAGATACAGACTCACTAAGATACAGACTCACTAAAATACAGACTCATTGAGATACAGACTCACTAAGATACAGACTCATTGAGATACAGACTCACTAAAATACAGACTCATTAAGATACAGACTCATTAAGATACAGACTCACTAAAATACAGACTCATTAAGATACAGACTCACTAAAATACAGACTCATTAAGATACAGACTCACTAAAATACAGACTCATTAAGATACAGACTCACTAAAATACAGACTCATTAAGATACAGACTCACTAAAATACAGACTCATTAAGATACAGACTCACTAAAATACAGACTCATTAAGATACAGACTCATTGAGATACAGACTCACTAAAATACAGTCTCATTAAGATACAGACTCACTAAAATACAGACTCATTAAGATACAGACTCACTAAAATACAGACTCATTAAGATACAGACTCACTAAAATACAGACTCATTAAGATACAGACTCACTAAAATACAGACTCATTAAGATACAGACTCATTGAGATACAGACTCACTAAAATACAGTCTCATTAAGATACAGACTCACTAAAATACAGACTCATTAAGATACAGACTCACTAAATGACAGACTCATTAAGATACAGACTCACTAAAATACAGACTCACTAAAATACAGACTCATTAAGATACAGACTCACTAAGATACAGACTCACTAAAATACAGACTCATTAAGATACAGACTCACTAAGATACAGACTCGTTAAGATCGAACTCATTAAGATAAAGAATTATTAAAATACACACTCATTAAGATAAAGACTCATTAAGATACAGACTCATTAAGATACAGACTCATTGAGATACAGACTCACTAAGATACAGACTCACTAAAATACAGACTCATTGAGATACAGACTCACTAAGATACAGACTCATTGAGATACAGACTCACTAAAATACAGACTCATTAAGATACAGACTCACTAAAATACAGACTCATTAAGATACAGACTCATTGAGATACATACTCACTAAAATACAGTCTCATTAAGATACAGACTCATTAAGATACAGACTCATTAAGATACAGACTCACTAAAATACAGTCTCATTAAGATACAGACTCACTAAAATACAGACTCATTAAGATACAGACTCACTAAAATACAGACTCATTAAGATACAGACTCATTAAGATACAGACTCATTAAGATACAGACTCACTAAAATACAGACTCATTAAGATACAGACTCACTAAAATACAGACTCATTAAGATACAGACTCACTAAAATACAGACTCATTAAGATACAGACTCATTGAGATACAGACTCACTAAAATACAGTCTCATTAAGATACAGACTCACTAAAATACAGACTCATTAAGATACAGACTCATTAAAATACAGACTCATTAAGATACAGACTCATTGAGATACAGACTCACTAAAATACAGTCTCATTAAGATACAGACTCACTAAAATACAGTCTCATTAAGATACAGACTCACTAAAATACAGACTCATTAAGATACAGACTCATTGAGATACAGACTCACTAAAATACAGACTCATTAAGATACAGACTCACTAAAATACAGACTCACTAAAATACAGACTCATTAAGATACAGACTCACTAAAATACAGACTCATTAAGATACAGACTCACTAAGATACAGACTCATTAAGATCGAACTCATTAAGATAAAGAATTATTAAAATACACACTCATTAAGATACAGACTCACTAAGATACAGACTCACTAAAATACAGTCTCATTAAGATACAGACTCACTAAAATACAGACTCATTAAGATACAGACTCATTGAGATACAGACTCACTAAAATAGAGACTCATTAAGATACAGACTCACTAAAATACAGACTCACTAAAATACAGACTCATTAAGATACAGACTCACTAAGATACACACTCATTAAGATACAGACTCACTAAGATACAGACTCACTAAAATACAGACTCATTAAGATACAGACTCACTAAGATACAGACTCATTAAGATCGAACTCATTAAGATAAAGAATTATTAAAATACACACTCATTAAGATACAGACTCACTAAGATACAGACTCACTAAAATACAGTCTCATTAAGATACAGACTCACTAAAATACAGACTCATTAAGATACAGACTCATTGCGATACAGACTCACTAAAATACAGACTCATTAAGATACAGACTCACTAAAATACAGACTCACTAAAATACAGACTCATTAAGATACAGACTCACTAAGATACAGACTCACTAAAATACAGACTCATTAAGATACAGACTCACTAAGATACAGACACATTAAGATAAAGACTCATTAAGATACAGACTCATTAAGATACAGACTCATTGAGATACAGATTCATTGAGATACAGACTCACTAAGATACAGACTCACTAAAATACAGACTCATTGAGATACAGACTCATTGAGATACAGACTCACTAAAATACAGACTCATTAAGATACAGACTCATTAAGATACAGACTCACTAAAATACAGACTCATTAAGATACAGACTCACTAAAATACAGACTCATTAAGATACAGACTCACTAAAATACAGACTCATTAAGATACAGACTCACTAAAATACAGACTCATTAAGATACAGACTCATTGAGATACAGACTCACTAAAATACAGTCTCATTAAGATACAGACTCACTAAAACACAGACTCATTAAGATACAGACTCATTGAGATACAGACTCACTAAAATACAGTCTCATTAAGATACAGACTCACTAAAATACAGACTCATTAAGATACAGACTCACTAAATTACAGACTCATTAAGATACAGACTCACTAAAATACAGACTCACTAAAATACAGACTCATTAAGATACAGACTCACTAAGATACAGACTCACTAAAATACAGACTCATTAAGATACAGACTCACTAAGATACAGACTCATTAAGATCGAACTCATTAAGATAAAGAATTATTAAAATACACACTCATTAAGATAAAGACTCATTAAGATACAGACTCATTAAGATACAGACTCATTGAGATACAGACTCACTAAGATACAGACTCACTAAAATACAGACTCATTGAGATACAGACTCACTAAGATACAGACTCATTGAGATACAGACTCACTAAAATACAGACTCATTAAGATACAGACTCATTAAGATACAGACCCACTAAAATACAGGCTCATTAAGATACAGATTCACTAAAATACAGACTCATTAAGATACAGACTCACTAAAATACAGACTCATTAAGATACAGACTCACTAAAATACAGACTCATTAAGATACAGACTCACTAAAGTACAGACTCATTAAGATACAGACTCACTAAAATACAGACTCATTAAGATACAGACTCACTAAAATACAGACTCATTAAGATACAGACTCAATAAAACACAGACTCATTAAGATACAGACTCATTGAGATACAGACTCACTAAAATACAGTCTCATTAAGATACAGACTCACTAAAATACAGACTCATTAAGATACAGACTCACTAAATTACAGACTCATTAAGATACAGACTCACTAAAATACAGACTCACTAAAATACAGACTCATTAAGATACAGACTCACTAAGATACAGACTCACTAAAATACAGACTCATTAAGATACAGACTCACTAAGATACAGACTCATTAAGATCGAACTCATTAAGATAAAGAATTATTAAAATACACACTCATTAAGATAAAGACTCATTAAGATACAGACTCATTAAGATACAGACTCATTGAGATACAGACTCACTAAGATACAGACTCACTAAAATACAGACTCATTGAGATACAGACTCACTAAGATACAGACTCATTGAGATACAGACTCACTAAAATACAGACTCATTAAGATACAGACTCATTAAGATACAGACTCACTAAAATACAGACTCATTAAGATACAGATTCACTAAAATACAGACTCATTAAGATACAGACTCACTAAAATACAGACTCATTAAGATACAGACTCACTAAAATACAGACTCATTAAGATACAGACTCACTAAAGTACAGACTCATTAAGATACAGACTCACTAAAATACAGACTCATTAAGATACAGACTCACTAAAATACAGACTCATTAAGATACAGACTCACTAAAACACAGACTCATTAAGATACAGACTCATTGAGATACAGACTCACTAAAATACAGTCTCATTAAGATACAGACTCACTAAAATACAGACTCATTAAGATACAGACTCACTAAATTACAGACTCATTAAGATACAGACTCACTAAAATACAGACTCACTAAAATACAGACTCATTAAGATACAGACTCACTAAGATACAGACTCACTAAAATACAGACTCATTAAGATACAGACTCACTAAGATACAGACTCATTAAGATCGAACTCATTAAGATAAAGAATTATTAAAATACACACTCATTAAGATAAAGACTCATTAAGATACAGACTCATTAAGATACAGACTCATTGAGATACAGACTCACTAAGATACAGACTCACTAAAATACAGACTCATTGAGATACAGACTCACTAAGATACAGACTCATTGAGATACAGACTCACTAAAATACAGACTCATTAAGATACAGACTCATTAAGATACAGACTCACTAAAATACAGACTCATTAAGATACAGACTCACTAAAATACAGACTCATTAAGATACAGACTCACTAAAATACAGACTCATTAAGATACAGACTCACTAAAATACAGACTCATTGAGATACAGACTCACTAAAATACAGACTCATTGAGATACAGACTCACTAAAATACAGACTCATTAAGATACAGACTCACTAAAATACAGACTCATTAAGATACAGACTCACTAAAATACAGACTCATTAAGATACAGACTCACTAAAATACAGACTCATTAAGATACAGACTCACTAAAATACAGACTCACTAAAATACAGACTCATTAAGATACAGACTCACTAAGATACAGACTCACTAAAATACAGACTCATTAAGATACAGACTCACTAAAATACAGACTCACTAAAATACAGACTCATTAAGATACAGACTCACTAAGATACAGACTCACTAAAATACAGACTCATTAAGATACAGACTCACTAAAATACAGACTCATTAAGATACAGACTCACTAAAATACAGACTCATTAAGATACAGACTCACTAAAATACAGACTCATTAAGATACAGACTCACTAAAATACAGACTCACTAAAATACAGACTCATTAAGATACAGACTCACTAAGATACAGACTCACTAAAATACAGACTCATTAAGATACAGACTCACTAAGATACAGACTCATTGAGATACAGACTCATTAAGATACAGACTCACTAAGATAAAGACTCAAGATACAGAATCACAAATAAATAAAATAAATATTAAATGTGTTCATTAAACTTTTACTTCAAATGTTAGTTAAAAAAATATAATATAACATCTTTAAAGTCAAATAAGAAAAGAACGATTCAAATAAAACAAAATGACCTTTTTTTTTTTCTCCCGCGACTGTAGAATCATTTAAGCTTCAGGTGAACGACTGACGACACGAAGCTGCTGCGAGTCCAAAACAGTTGCTTCATCATCAGCAGAGGAACCGTGAAGGACTCGCCACACGACTCCTAATGAGCGGCGTTTACTCGGCGCTCGGTTATTAAAGACTGGATTGACCCTGTGACTCAACGACCCCGACTCCCTCGCGCTCTTCATTTTAATAAAACGCCAATTTAGCGTGTCAGCGAACACTGACGCCGGCGTGGAACCTCCTGAACCCAGACTTCCCTCTCGCATCTGTCGCCGCGGGACCTGAACATAATCCTCCGGCTTCGAGAGAACAACTTACAAGATCACGCTGTAGGCTGTCCCGGCGCGCCAGGGTCGCAGACACGGAAGACGCTCCAGTGATTGGATTCTTCATCTGTTTTTTTTATGAGTCGACCGTGAAGCTGTCAATCAAAGACGGAGAGATTCACTGAGAAACGTGTGTTGAAAAAAAAGATGACATTTTGAGCAGAAGATGAAACAAACTTGAATTTCTCTTGTCGTTAAAAAATAATGTTACTTTTTCATGCTAATGCTAATGCTAATGAGACATTAAGGTGTTGTCGTCACTTTAAGATGATATTCAGTTCTTACTTGTGTGTAGAAGACACTAACTTGTATGTAGAAGACACTAACTTGTGTGTAGAAGACACTAACTTGTGTGTAGAAGACACTAACTTGTATGTAGAAGACACTAACTTGTGTGTAGAAGACACTAACTTGTATGTAGAAGACACTAACTTGTGTGTAGAAGACACTAAATTGTGTGTAAAAGACACTAACTTGTGTGTAGTAGAAGACACTAAAATTGTGTGTAGAAGACACTAACTTGTGTGTAGTAGAAGACACTAAAATTGTGTGTAGAAGACACTCACTTGTGTGTAGAAGACACTAAATTGTGTGTAGAAGACACTAAATTGTGTGTAAAAGACACTAACTTGTGTGTAGTAGAAGACCCTAAAATTGTGTGTAGAAGACACTAAATTGTGTGTAGAAGACACTGACTTGTGTGTAGAAGACACTAAATTGTGTGTAAAAGACACTAACTTGTGTGTAGTAGAATACACTTAAAAATTGTGTGTAGAAGACACTAACTTGTGTGTAGAAGACACTAACTTGTGTGTAGAAGACACTAAATTGTGTGTAAAAGACACTGACTTGTGTGTAGAAGACACTAACTTGTGTGTAGAAGACACTAACTTGTGTGTAAAAGACACTAACTTGTGTGTAGAAGACACTAACTTGTGTGTAGAAGACACTAACTTGTGTGTAAAAGACACTAACTTGTGTGTAGAAGACACTAACTTGTGTGTAGAAGACACTAACTTGTGTGTAGTAGAAGACACTTGTGTGTAGTAGACAACACTAACTTGTGTGTAGAAGACACTAACTTGTGTGGAGAACACACTGACGTGTGTGTCTTGTTGTGCGACGACAGGATGCTTCAGCTGTCGTCCAGGTTGATTCTCTGCTCTCGTGTTCCTGCGGCTGCGAGCGAACGATAAAGTCTTGGAAGAGTCTCGTCTCCTCAGGATTCTATCAGGAGGTGCAGACAGAAGAGGTGATGGGTGAAGACAGAACCACCTCAGCCTCCTCAGAGTCCACTTCTGGTGCCGCAGATCTGGACCCGCTCGACCGGAGGCTCCAGTAAAGTCACTGGAGCGTCTTCGTGTGAAGACAAAACACACAATAAAACTTGAAAACACTATTTAGAAGCATGTTTCTAGCGTGTTCTTAACGCCACTAAAGTATTCCAGTATATTTTCACACTTGAACTGATAAAAAAGAACAAACGAGCAGCTTTTGAACAATCTGTCCAAAAGTTTTCCATCTGCAGCTGATAAAACTGCGACAGCTCGACGTCTCCAAGGTCGACTCGACAACAACAACAACAACAACAACAATGGAAGTGTTTGTGCATCAGTGGAGCGTATGTGAACATCTGTGTCTAAGAAACAACTTCAAGGGTTTCGCTGATGAGGAAAGAAGTTTTATCTCTGCTGTCTTGATCGTCTACTGTTAGCGAGCTAGCTCTGTAAACTGACATGTTGCTAGCATTAGCTCCTGCTTGTTAGCATGTTTTTGTAAGCATGAGCACATTGTCGTAAGCACCAGCACACAATTGTTAGCATTAGCACATGATTGTAAGCATTAGCACATGATTCTTAGCATCAGAAAATGATTTTTGGCAACAGAACATGGTGATTAGCATTAACATGTGATTGTTAGCATGTCTTTGTAAGCATGAGCACATTGTCGTAAGCATCAGCACACAATTGTTAGCATAAGCACATGATTGTTAGTGCTAGCACATGGATTTTAGCATCAGCCCATTATATTAAGCATCAGCAGATGATTCTTAGCATTAGCACATGATTTTTAGCATTAGAACCTGATTGTTAGCATGAGCAGATGATTGGTATCATTGGCACATGATTGTTAGCATTAGCACATGAGTGTTAGCATTAGTACATTATTGTGAGCATTAGCACATGATTGTAAGCATTAGCACATGATTGTTAGCATCAGAAAATGATTGTTGGCATCAGAACATGATTATTAGCATTAGCACAGGATTGTTAGCATTAGCACATGATTGTTAGCATGTCTTTGTAAGCATGAGTACTTTGTCGTAAGCATTAGCACACAATTGTTAGCATTAGCACATGATCATTAGTGTAAGCACATGGATGTTAGCATTAGCACATTATATTAAGCATCAGCAGATGATTGTTAGCATTAGCACATGAGTGTTAGCATTAGCACATTATTGTGATCATTAGCACATGAGTGTTAGCATTATTACATGATTGTTGACTTAAAATATATATTAGTCAAAAACCAATAGTCAAAATAAAAAACAATCAGTTCAAAATATTTTCTCGAGCTAATGTCACGATCATTTTTTTGTCTGCATTTATATGTTGACCATATGTCATATTTTTATTCCACTCAACTAATGATTTTCCTTTTCATGAAAATACTTAATTTTGATCGTTTTATTGAATTAAATTAACCTTTTCTCCTTTTCCTTCTATTTAAATTGATAAAATACGTCACACATTGTATTTAAAAAACACACTTTTATTTAAATAAACTGCCAAGAGGCAATTTTCCTTCACATGCCGTTTATCTCACTTAATTTCTTCGAAGCGTTTTTTACATTTTCTATTCCTTTTGTTCGCGACACTTACGACTTCAAGAATCTTCAAATCAAACTCGCGCTAAACCTCGTGATCTTCTCTAAACTCTCGACTCTAGTGAGTTTTCGACATGATTTTTTCAGCAGACGTTGACGGGTCTGACGCGGCGCCACTTACCGACTTTTATCCGTTTCTTTCATGAACGTCTAAACATTCCCTCTGTAGTCGATCTGTCGTCTGTTTGCCGACAAGAGCGGCTTCTGTCGGATCTTCTCTTTCATCAAATCCGCTGCTTTCGTTCGTTTTTTCGGCGGCAGAAGCAAAAACACGGGAGACTCGTCGCCCGCGGTCATGCTGTTGGCCGGGAGGAGGCCCCGGGGCAGAGCCGCGCCAGAGAGAGTCGTTATCTGATGATGAGATAATGAGTTAAAATCTTAACGTTTTGTAAAGATTCGAATGAACGAGTCGCTCGACTCTAGTTCGATCTTTAACGACGAGACAAGAATTGGAGTTTTCCGAGGTCACTTCCTGTTCCCGTATTTCAGAATAAAAGTCTCTGGAGAGAATTTACTTTTGTTTTTAGACTCAGATGATTATTTCCTGTGTTAGTGATGGTGTGACGTGGAGGAAGTCGCAGGGACTCACTCGGACATGTAGGATTCAATCTCAAAAAGAGTCGACTCTTTCGTACTGAACTAATGAATCCTCCTTCAATTAATCCACAGCGACTCGTTGACGTCACAACCTCGATCGACCCTTACTTGCTACGAGACACTTCCTGTGAACAAGTGCCATGAGTCGCTCGCGTACGACTCACTGATTCTATCGGCAACATGGAAGTTAATCGAGAAACTCTATAGCGCCCCCTGGTGGACACAAACATCCCCCACAAAAATTTAAACTTACACTTAATTATAAAGCAGCATTTAAGGAAAACGGATCCATGACTCATGGGTTTATTCACACAGTGATTCGATTCTTAGATCTAGAATATTATGAGTCATCGGAAGTTAATATCAGAAGTTTCTAGAATCTAGATCAAGAAGATACTTTTACTTTGGAGAGTTTGAACTACTTTGTGGTTGAAGTTAAACCTGGTCAAGAGTCAGAGAGACTCGGGCGCTGCTTGATGATGAAGGTTTAATATATTTACAGTCAAGAAAAAAAAATGATGTTGTGTCTTTAATTGAGAAAATAATTGAATCCAAAATATCCTATTGAGTCATTTGAGTCAATGGACGAATCAATGACTCATTGAGTCCCGCCGACACCACACATGCAAAACTAGAGTATGAACAAAAAACATCCATTTGATCTGAAAATTAGGGTTCTTATGAGTCATTAAGCCTCTTCCTGACTCATGGGTTAATTGATATTCTTAGATCTCGTATATAATTTCATCAGAAGTTTCTAGATTCAAAAGATGATTTGACTTTTTGTGCGGATTTTTTTGGTGGAAGTTAAACCTGGTCAAGAGTCAGAGAGACTCAGGCCCGCTTTTTACTAAACAAGATGTTTTAAGGTAAGGTAAGGTAAGGTAAAACTTTATTTAATATATATATAAACTATAAAATATGACGTCATGTCTTCAAATAATCGAATCAAAGGGTTAAAGTGAGTCATACGAGTCATACACGAATCAACGACTCATACGTACAAACAAAAACATGCATTTACGTCTGAAACCGTCCAAATAAATGAGTCGAATTCATGGCAGGAGCTTAGTCGTGACTCATGGGTTGATGCACATTGTGAGTGTGTTGTGTGTCGCGCGTCAGATTGTGTGTCTTCAGCCCAGACAACAAAAACCTCCCGCCAAAGCTCCCACAAAGACGCAGCGGGAGCTTGTTGGACTCGGATCTGACACGGAAGAACAAACAGAACCGTCTTTGTGGAGTCGGGAGGATGTCGGTGGAAGACGAGCGGGGACAGGGTTACCATGGCAACAGAGTGGACGTTTGAGCGGCAGGTCGACACCTGAACTATTAGATAAGATTAAGCCTCGGCGGGGGGGAGGGGGGGATTCAGATGAGTTTTCGTGGAAATGCAGAAAGATGGTTTTGAGAAGCAATTGCAGGAGATATCATCAACCTGCCAGGTGTCCGTCAAGACCGGGTCGGTCCGGGCGAGTCGCAGACATCAGGAGGACGGATCAGAAACCTCTGGAAACTCTTGACGGATTTCAAACGTCTCTCTCTCCGGAGGACAGGCCGAGTCTCGGAATGAATCTCCTCGGCCATTTTATCGTCTTCCACCCAGAGTCGTATGTGACTCAACTGAGTCGCTGTGACTCGACAACGGATCATGTTCTCACTCGGAATGTTGTCCAGGTTTAACCGATTCTCTTCTTAAAAAGGTCAGAAAACTTGACGTGAGTCGGGCCAGGAGAATCACTTAGGAAACTCTCATGACTCGTTAGGTAGTGTAGCTTTACAGGTCAGAGTGTCTCGGAATGTTGACCAGGTTTGACCTTCTGGCTTCATTCACAGATCAGAACATTCAAGATTTGTCCGATTTTGCAATTATTTAAGCAAATCGCTTTGACTCAGAGAATAAAGTGAAACCTCTAGATGTGAATCTCAGACTTTTGACCAGGTTTAACTTCCTCCATATTATTGACATGAATACTCTTTACTCATTATTCTTATTATATTTAGCATCAGAACATGATTCTTGGCATTAGCACAATATTGGTAGCATTAGCACATGATTGTTAGTTTTAGCACATGGCTATTAGAATTAGCACATTATACTAAGCATCAGCACCTGATTGTCAGCATCAGTAAATTATTTTTAGCCTTAGCACATCATTGTTAGCATCAGAACATGATTGTTAGCATTTGTACATGATTGTTAGCATCAGAAAATGAGTGTTGGCCTTAGCACATCATTGTTAGCATCAGAACATGATTGTTAGCATTAGTACATGATTGTTAGCATCAGAAAATGAGTGTTGGCATTAGCACAATATTGGTAGCATTAGCACATGATTGTTAGCGTTAGCACATGGATGTTAGCATTACGATTATATTTAGCAACAGCACCTGATTGTAAGCATCAGTAAATTACTGTTAGCCTTAGCACATAATCTTTAGCATCAGAACACGATTGTTAGCATTAGCACACAATTGTTTACATTAACACATTATATTTAGCATCAGCACATGATTGTTAGCATTAGCACATAATTGTTAGCATTAGCACATCATTGTTAGCATCAGAACACAATTGTCAGCATTAGCACACAATTGTTTACATTAACACATTATATTTAGCATCAGCACATGATCGTTAGCATTAGCACATGACTGTTAGCATTAGCACATGATTGTTAGCCTCAGAACGTGATTATTCGCATTAGCACCTGAGTGTTACCCCAAGTACTCTGAAATACAGGAACAGGAAGTGAGGCCGGTCGTAGGATTTTTGCTAATAAAGTTATACACATGGATGCGAATTAAAAATCTTGACCATTTGTGAAATATATTCCGAAATAATTTTTAATTGCTCTGACTCACGGCCGTGACTCGAGTCTTGAATCTCTTTAATTGCCCCATCGCCAGCCGCATGAATATTTCAGTGGTCACGTGACCATTTTTTAATCTTGCGAGAAGTTATTCGCCGGCGACGCATCGTTTCGAAGATATTTTTAACAACACGGAGAGAAAACGATTCTCGGATTCATTTATATCTGGGATTTTAATTAAAACTTTACGGAACCTTCGACCCCGCCGACTCGGCGAATGGAAGCAGTGTTTATGGGGTTCCTCGTGTCCCCCTCGTATGAAGACTAATATGATTCCACGGACGCAGCGGCGCGCCGGTCTCACGCGGCGGAGCACCTGGCCCTCCGTTTAAAATGTAATTTCTCCTCCTGGCTTAGTTCATTATGTGTGTAATTGTGCCGCTTCTTTATTGGCAGAGCTGGCCTCGAGCGCGGCGAGCGACTGCAGCGACTCGGTAATGGCGTCCGCGGTCCGACAGCTGCCGACAGCCGAGTGCAAGAATAACGGTTTATAATGTTTAAAGTGAAATCGCGGGCGAGAGGATAATGTGTCACTCCCAAACCGAAGGTAATGAACTCACCAGGCAGCCCCCCGGGAACAAATCGGAGTTTAGCGAGTGTCTGGGGTGAGAGAGGGGGGGGGGGGGGAGACCACGAGGTTAAATAGGAGGGAGGAGACGACGAGGGAAACTAAGTAGCTTGTTATCGTAGGATGGAGTGAAGGAGGGGTAGGTGGACTTCAAAACGTTGATTCGAAAGTGTTCCGAATCTTCCTTAAATGCCCGAAGTAGCGCAAATGCTAACAGTTCCTCGTGATTTTCATGTTTAAAAAAAGTCAGAAATTAAAATTGTAGTTCTAGTATTTTAGATTTTTTTTAAAAAGTTTTTTTTACTTTCCCCGCATGACAAGGAAAGATGTGTACAACTTTCTGACCCGTTTATGTTAACGTATGACGTTGTATCAGCGACATCAGAATATTGAATGTAACATTTGAAATTAATCCTTTTTTAAAGATTTAGTCATGAATTTTCGTTTTAAATAACTGATTCTTGTTTTTATTGATTCATTTAATTCAATCATTTCTCTATTTAAAGCTTGAATTTTTCTCTTCGATAATTGAAAACATTTTTTTTTATATATTTTGTTTACACATAGTTTGATATTCTATTTCCAATATTAAATATTTCTAAATTCATTATTTTTTTCATTCGTAGCTTTTTAAATAAATGTAAAAATAGCCAGTTCTTCTATGTTGTCACGTGATCGTATGAGTATCGCCTGATTGGCCGAAACTTCAATCAAGTAGCTCGGTGCTCTGTTGGTATTGTCTGGTGACTCTATTATACCAACATTTTTATATTGAATTTAAGAGCCTGTGAATTAAAAAACCTTGAATTTAAATTCTATAAAATGTAATTGTTGGAAGTAGAACATCAAACTCTATGTGTAAAAATAAATAAATAAAATTTGGAAATATTGGAGGTAAAAAAAATCTGTTGGTTAAAAAATAAATATAAGCACGATAAATAAATAGAAATAAAACTTCAATATACAAAAGATTGATATCAATAGTAAAGTAAAAAGAAATTCAATTATTAATGAAAAAATGATTGAATTAATTTATAGTTTCAACATCTGAAATGATAATATAACCATTCAATATTCTGTTGACTGGTTGAATTCCTGAAGTTCAGGAAGATGATATATTTCTCTCTCTAAAGGTACTGCTGAGGCCCCCAGGAGCCTTTCAAACCTCACACGTGTTGGTGTATCTAAGGGAAAAAAAAAGGTGAAGTTAGCTTCGTCCTCCCTTGATCTGAGGCGCAGCAGGTGTTGTGTGGAGCTGGGCTCCGTGTGGCCCCGGCTCACCTCCGCTTTACGCCCGAGCTGTTATCAAATGGTTAATTAAGCTCAAGTCAAATGTGCTCCCGCTGAGCCAGAGACGGAGCTGCAGACGCCGCTTTGATCGACCAGGAATTTAAAAAAAAGCCGTCGTGTGGAGCTGGAGTGTGATGACGAGCAGCTTCTCCAGAGGAGGCGGGTACGATGGGGTTTATCTGACTCACTGTCGACGGGGGGTCCGTGGATCTTAATCAGAGATTCGTTGAGCTGGAAGTTATTCGTCTAGATCATCACGTACCGTTGTGTTGCATATTTTTGATTAAAGAATTTTAATTGAATTCAACCATATTGAAAAGGTTGAGTTTTCACTTTTTTAATTATTGAATTTAAAACATCCAATATTTTCCTTATTATTATTTATTTATTTTACACATAGAGTTTGTCCTCCTTCACCACATAAACATACGATCTTGGCCTTTTAAGCATATATTTTATCAGGTATTGTTTAAATTGTTTAAGCGCTTTGTGACCCTGGTCTAGAAAAGCTCTACAAATATTACTTACTTACTTATTTAATTACTTACATTTAGTGTAAACAATTATTAACAAACTGCAACATAAAAAATGACTAAAAAATAAAACACCAACAATGACAATAATAATAATAATGATAATAATAATAATAATAATAATAACAATAATAATGGGTATAACAATGACAAAAATAATAATAATAAGGACAAAAATGACAATAATATAAATAATAATAATAATAATAATAGGTATAACAATGACAATAATGATAAAAATAACAAGGACAACAATGACAATAGTAAGAATAGGTATAAAAATGACAAAAATAATAATAATAATAGATATAACAATGACAATAATAATAATTATAGGTGTAACAATAACAATAATAATAATAGTAAGTAAGTAAGTAATTTATATTTGTAGAGCGCTTTTCGAGACCAGGGTCACAAAGCGCTTAAACAATCAAAACAATAAAATAAAAAACTTAAAAGGTCAAGATAACACAGAGACAAGAACAGGAGTCTCAGGGAATCAAGGAAAAACCTGCACGAATAAAAGTGTCTTAAGATGTTTCTTGAAGGAGTCAGTAGATCAAACACAGAAGAAGATCGTTCCAAAGCTTAGGAGCAACAGCCTGAAAAGATTTCTCTCCTCTGGTCCTGAACCGTGTTCAGAAACCATCAGTAGATTCTGATCCACAGACCTCAGAGCCTGAGCTGGGGTGTAAGTCTGGATCAGGATCTACTGATGGTTCCTGAACACTGTTCAGGAACCTGACCATGAATAGATCTGAAAGTAAGAACCAGAATTTTAGAGTTGATCCTGAAAGAAACTGGCAGCCAGGGAAGAGTCTTAAGGATTGGAGAAATGTGAGTTCTTCTACTGGAGCGGGTCAGAATTCTTGCTGCAGAGCTAAAATCCAAAACTTTAAACGAAGAAACTGGATAATCAATTAAGTTTTTTCCTCAACTTCATCGTCGCTCCTGATCCGGCCCGAGTAACCGGAGCGTTCGACTTCACTGTGTCCAGTCTGTCCGTGGTCTCCTGGTCCATTCAGGAGGACACAATGGCCGCCTTGCTCTTTGGCTCCTCGGCAGCGGATCAGAGGGAGACGGACGATCGAATGACCGAGAGACAAGCGACAGAGAGAAGGTTATAATATGTGTGCGTGACCTCCAGGGAGCTTCTCCGGCAACACAGGCTTCTTTTATGTCCACACAGACACCTGGAGATCTTTTTACTCCTGCTTTTCTCCGGCTTTGTGTCGCTTGTGTTCTTCACTCGCACAAAGTTGAGCGGGATGATGAAAGCGTCGACAACTCGCCGGCGTCTCCGTTGTCTTCCGACTTGTATCATCCTTTTAATCCGTCAGTCGACTTCTGGCTTTGTTGTCTCAGCTCTTAAGTCTGGTCGCTTCTCCGTGACCTTGAGATCGTCACAACATCGCAGTAGCGCGAAGAAAATAAATGATGTACAATCCAATTAAAATTGTGTATTTTCTCTTTAATTTTCATCATAGTTTTAGACTATTTACATTCTTATATTTGACATATACAAAGTGCTAGGGTAAATTCCCCAATTGGAAACACGGTTAGCAACTAGCTAAGCTAGTAATAGTAAAATTCAGTTCAAAATGTCCTTCTCTTTACGTCACTGTTTAAGAATCAAAATTTGAAAAATGTATATATATCATGTGTTACTGGTTGGTAAATTCCACCTCAGCAAAAAGGGTCAGCCAATTGCTACGCTAGCAATTGTAGCATGCAGTTCAAAACTTCCTTCACTTAATGTTACTCTTAAAAAATACCTTATTGTAAAACTTTCTGTACATTAAACTGTATGGGTGATAAATGTCCCTTCAGCTAACACTTTTAGCTGATAGCTAAGCTACCAAGTGCAGCATTTAGTTTCAAATATCCATCCCTTTACATTACAGATGAAAAAAACAATTCTACAACTTTCTATTATATTTATCATGTTTTACGGGAAGGTATATTTCACCTAAGCTAACACTGTTAGCAACTAAGCTAGCAATTGATGCATTCAGTTAAAAATGTCCTTCCCTTTACCTAACGGTTTAAAAAGTTTAATCTAAAACTTTTTATGTATCATGTGTTATATCGTGGTAAATTTCACTTCTGCCAACAATGTTAGCAACAAGCTAAGCTAAGCTAGCAAATGTAGCCTTCAGTTCAAAATGTCCTTCTCTTTAAATTAAGGTTAAAAAAATTATAATTTTAAAACTTTTTATATATCATGTGTTACGGGTGGTACATTTCAGTTTAGCTAACACTGTTAGCAACTAGCTAAGTTAGAAAGTGCTGTATGTACCTCCCTTTATGTTACGTTCAAAAAACGTATTTCTAAAACTTATTATGTGTTACGGGGTGGTAAATTTCACCTATTAGCAACTAGCTAAGCTAGCAATTATTCGCAATCACTTCAAAATATCCTTCCCTTTATAAGTAAAAAACAATAATAATCATAATATCATTATATATGATGTGTAACTGGTTGGTTAAATTTCACCCCACTGCAGCTAACAATGTTAGCTACTAGCTAAGCTAGCAAGTATACGATTTAGTTCAAAATCTCCGATACTTACGGTTAAGAAAAATGTAATTGTAACTCTCTCTTAAAATATCAAGTGTAATGACAGTTTGCAACTAGCTAAGCTATCAAGTGTAGCATCTGGTTCAAAATGTCCTTCCCTTTTAGTTAAAGTAAACAAAAACTTAAATTTAATTAAATTAACAACATATCTATTATATGTTATGGTAAGTCAGGCTAACCACTAGCTTATTATCGAAAAGAGAAAAAAAAAACTTGCCAGCTTTAGACCTTGGCTCCTGCCAGAGAATTGCCAGGAATGTTAAACAATTGACTCAAACTTGGTGAACGAAGTGTCTTACCAACTAGCTAAGCGAGCAGGTATAGCATTGTTTGATTCAAGATACAAGAGGTAATATTTTAAAAAGAGTCCGAAGCGGTTTCACATCCGAGTCACGACTCATGGGTCCAGATCAGGGTCCGTCAAGATGGTCGTGGAATGACCCGAGTCTTCGCTGCTGACACAGATCCAGGACCAGCAACAACATTGGGTAAAAAAAAACCCTCCGACGCTCCTCGGATCACATGTTACTGATGTAACTCAAGGTTGAGGCTCCTCCGGGCCTGATCCGTCACATGTCCTGAGATAATGTGAATCCCTCTAATCGTCCTCCATTCGAAACGCCGCGGCTTCGACTGCGAATGAAGACGGAAAAATAGCGTCCTTTAGAGACATTCTCCACGGCTGGCCGCCCATCACCGTCACCCGCTTCGCAATTATCTCATCTCCATTTGCATCTTCACACACTCCGACGGCTAATTCCGCTCCTTGAAAGGTGAACGGCAGCTGCTCTTGCTCAATATTTGGCGAAGTGGAGCCTCCAGGTTCTCCTGTAATCCCTCTTGGGAACGTTAGATCTGGCACGTCGTCATCGCATCCTGTTTACCAGCTTTTCTCTTTTCGCACAAAGATCCAAAGAACATCCCTCGCGTCGCCCGAGGCTTAGCAAAACATGCTAATCCCGAACCACACAAAGGTGTCATTCTACGTTTAAATCCTTCTGTTTTAACCGCGTCCTTGACTGACAGGACGGCGGCGAGATTCCAGGGATGCCGAGGTTTTGAGAAAAAAAAAAAAAGGCCCGATAAAAGTGAGTGAAGGAAGTAAACAGGAGGCAGATTTCTCCCGACGCCGTGTCATTGGACTCTTCGTTTCCCTGAGAGGAATGTGGTTTGTTGCTGTCAGCCAGACCCGTCCTGGCGCTGACGGGCCTCATTAGACCTGGCACCGGGAATCAGAACCCGGGCCTGATTGGCAGTCAAATGGCACCGCTGGCTAATAATTCCGCTTGTCAGACGCCTGGAGGAGAGGAACTGATGAATTCTCAGGCCGGTTCGAGCTTCGACGGTCGTGATGAGACCGACTGGGAGCAGAACAGCTCAGGTGTTCACAGGTGTGTTCACTCACTTCTACCTGAGATTAAGAACAACTACAATTCCTTGTTTTTCAAAAACTATGATTTCGTTGCGTACGACTTGGAGACATGTTGCCAGGTTAAGGCTCTGCTCCATTGGATGATAGATGGATGAATACATCAATAAATAGATGGATGGATGGATGGATAAGTGAATGGATTGGCAGATGAATGATGAATAAATATGGATGGATGGCTTGATAGATGGATGGATGGATAAATAAATGGATGGATGAATGAATAAATACATAGATGGATGGCCCGGAGAATGAAGGGAGAGGCCTGGAGATCGAAAGGAGGGAGAATGACGGGAGGGGCCCAAAGAATGAAGGGAGGGGCCATGAGAATAAAGGGAGGAGCCCGGAGATTGAAGGGAGGGGCCCAGAGAATGAAGGGAGGGGCCATGAGAATGATGGGAAGGAGAATGAAGGGAGGGAGAATGAAGGGAGGGGCCCAAAGAATGAAGGGAGGGGCCCGGAGAATGATGGGAAGGAGAATGAAGGGAGGGAGAATGAAGGGAGGGGCCCAGAGAATGAAGGGAGGGGCCCAGAGAATGAAGGGAAGGGCCCAGAGAATGAAGGGAGGGGCCCGGAGAATGATGGGAAGGAGAATGAGGGGGGGGGGAGAATGAAGGGAAGGAGAATGAAGGGAAGGGCCCGGAGATTGAAGGGAAGGAGAATGAAGGGAGGGGGCCGGAGAATGATGGGAAGGAGAATGAAGGGAGGGAGAATGAAGGGAAGGAGAATGAAAGGAAGGGCCCGGAGATTGAAGGGAAGGGCCCAGAGAATGAAGGGAGGGGCCTGGAGATTGAAGGGAAGGGCCCAGAGAATGAAGGGAGGGGCCTGGAGAATGATGGGAAGGAGAATGAAGGGAGGGAGAATGAAGGGAAGGAGAATGAAGGGAAGGAGAATGAAGGGAAGGGCCCGGAGATTGAAGGGCCCAGAGAATGAAGGGAGGGGCCCGGAGAATGATGGGAAGGAGAATGAAGGGAGGGAGAATGAAGGGAAGGAGAATGAAGGGAGGGGCCTGGAGATTGAAGGGAAGGGCCCAGAGAATGAAGGGAGGGGCCTGGAGATTGAAGGGAAGGGCCCAGAGAATGAAGGGAGGGGCCTGGAGATTGAAGGGAGGGGCCCGGAGAATGAAGGGAGGGGCCTGGAGAATGATGGGAAGGAGAATGAAGGGAGGGGCCCAGAGAATGAAGGGAGGGGCCTGGAGATTGAAGGGAAGGGCCCAGAGAATGAAGGGAAGGAGAATGAAGGGAGTGGCCCGGAGAATGATGGGAAGGAGAATGAAGGGAGGGGCCCGGAGAATGATGGGAAGGAGAAGGAAGGGAGGGGCCCGGAGATTCAAGGGAGGGGCCCAGAGAATGAAGGGAGGGGCCTGGAGATTGAAGGGAAGGGCCCAGAGAATGAAGGGAAGGAGAATGAAGGGAGTGGCCCGGAGAATGATGGGAAGGAGAATGAAGGGAGGGGCCCGGAGAATGATGGGAAGGAGAATGAAGGGAGGGAGAATGAAGGGAAGGAGAATGAAGGGAAGGGCCCAGAGAATGACGGGAGGGGCCTGGAGATTGAAGGGAGGGGCCCAGAGAATGAAGGGAGGGGCCTGGAGATTGAAGGGAGGGGCCCAGAGAATGAAGGGAGGGGCCTGGAGATTGAAGGGAAGGGCCCAGAGAATGAAGGGAGGGGCCCGGAGAATGAAGGGAGGGGCCTGGAGATTGAAGGGAAGGGCCCAGAGATTGAAGGGAGGGGCCCGGAGAATGATGGGAAGGAGAATGAAGGGAGGGGCCTGGAGATTCAAGGGAAGGGCCCAGAGAATGACGGGAGGGGCCTGAGAACAAAGGAGGGGCCCGGAGAAAGAAACATGCAGATGGCTGGAGCAGCTACTTGAGCGACGATCACGACAAACTTCCTCCTCTGATCCGTCAATCTTCTTCGGAGACAAAGTTTCTCTCGTTAGCGACTGCGATGTTTCCCCGTCAACCTCTCGCCTCCATCACTCCCGCTGAACTTGAAGAGCACTTCCTCCATTACCGCCATCATTACCCGCCGACTTCCTCCCGGCAGGAACACAGAGCTCTCAGATGAAACGGGTCGAGACACTGAATCACCGCGTGATTGGCAACATTTTCATAGGCCCGGCGGCGCCGAGCGATCCGTGGAATGATTGCTGACCTTTTTTCCCGCTGATGTTAAACGCCGCGTTTGACTTCTTCGCGGCGTCTTGGCGGAGGTTCGGCGTCCCCCCGGCGAAGAGAGAGGCGACGTGGGTTTCATGGGCTCCTTGAGCGACGCCTCCACGTGTGAGACCCATTAGCTCGCCGGTACCATCTGACGCCGCAGCGTTTAGAGTGGTCGTAATGACAGCGCCGTGTGATTACGAGGCTTGAACGATGCTTTCATGTCACATCACTCCGGCCCGTTACCATGACGACCCAGACTTCATGCAAATCCCGCTAATAGTGACGGAAACAGAGACAACAGGCGATAAATTTACGCTTGAAAAGCAAATAAATATGAGATAAAAGGTCACATTGAAAAGATATGAAAGAAAAATAAACTTAAAAAACAAAACTTATTAAGTATTATATATATACTTATACTTAAGTATTTTTTCTTCTTTGGCTCGTCAAGGGAAAATAAAGGAAAATGAAATTGATTTTTGCAAAAAAAAGAAGAAAAATGGATTCATTGCAGCAGATTAAAAAACTTAAATTATTTAAAAAAATGTAATCAGTGCAAAAAAAGAAAGTCATTTCAAATATTTTTCTTATCTCGATATAATGAAAATGAACAAAAAATTTGCTGGAAATTTTTTTCCATTATCAGCAAAAAATAAAAAAAAGTTTCGACCTAAAAGAAAACTTAAACAAACATCAAAACAGGTGCCAAGGTATCAAAAACCGCCATCATGAAAAGGACCAATTAAAGTTGCCAATGGGGGGATAAAAACAAACCACATTTTTTATTTAAAAAAAGCAAAATTCATCAGACATGATGAAAACAAAATGTCAAAAAGTAAATGCTTGGGTGCCACAGAAACAAAAATAAATACTAGGAGCAATAATTTGTTAACAAATGTGGGAATAAAAAGGTAAATACACATGAACACGGAATAAAATCTTTGAAATGAAATAATTAAAAACGTGGTGTTATAGAAATGAATATTTTCAGTTCATTTAAACGGATACTTTAAAGTCATTAAACTACACAAAAACAAAAATACCTGGTGCAATAATTTGTTAACAAATGTGGGAATAAAAAGGTAAATATATTTAAATACGGAATACAATTTTTGAAATAAAATGATCAAAAACATGGTGAATATTTTCAGTTTATTCAAACTTTTCTTTAAACTGATACTTCAAAGTCGTTAAACTACACAAAAAAAGCCTCATTAAAGTCTTAAAAAATGAACAAAAAAAATCGTCGCCGTCGACGTAAGTAACTCTCTGCTGCCGTGACCTTGTGCAGAGGTCGTGTTCGATCCTCGGCACCTGCGTCAAGTCGGACCGGCTAATGAGCCGACCCGGTCCCGAGCGCCTGATGGAGCGTGACATCAGCCCCAAAGCTCGGGAACCGAATGAAGTCCTGATAGAGCGGCCGGCGATAATTTTCTTCGACTTCCTGTCCCGCCGGCGGCGCCGAGGCTCCTGAAGCATGATATTAGAGCGACGGGCGGCCGTGGTTTCCTAACGACCTCTGCACCGTCAGCGAGACTGACAGCTGCTCCGGACCGGAACTAAAGCCTTCGCCGAGATGATGGCGGCGCCGAACAGAACCTACTATTAGCGCCCGGCGTCGAGGATTAGCCGAGAACAAAGATGGAGCCGCGAAGCGTTTAAAGAGGTCAAGGGTCGGTCAAGCAGGACCGGACGTGGGTCCGCTGACTCAGATCTGGACATTAACCCATGAGTCATGACTCAACCGTGAAACCGTGTCCGATTCCTTTATTGAGTTACTGATGATTTTTGAAAATCTAAATGAATCAGGAAATATTTAAGGAGAAACAAATGTTTTATTGACTCACGGATCTTCAACGTAAAAGATTTGAATTGTAAATTTTTAGACCAAAAAAATAAAAATACAGAAATCACTGCAGTTAGTTTTTAACACTTAATTTTCACGTTTGTTTAGACTGAAAAAACATTGAAAAATAGGATTTTTAACAAGGATATTAAAAAAATAAATATAATATAATAACAATAATAATAAAGAACATAAAACGTTTTAACACTTAATAACAAACACATCTTTTTTACTATTAAAATGTAGTTTTACAATTTATTTTAACGTAAACAATACAAGTTATGTTATACATACATTTAAAAAGCATCAAATTTCGTAATTATTTCTATTTTTATATTATTTTTATATTATTTTCATTTTGATTCATTAAAAATGAGAGAAATGTTTTTTGCAGAAAGAGCTGAGCCAGAGGACACGCCTCTCACCTGTGAGTCAGCAGCGTCGCAGTCCAGTTCTCTGGACCTCTTGACTTCTTCCGCTGCCCCCGCGACCCGACCCTGGATGAGACGAAGAGGACGGAGGAAGAGAAAGAAAGAAAGGAATGATGAAGTCGCAGCTAAAAACAGAC
This sequence comes from Callionymus lyra, assembly GCF_982586985.1. Classification (NCBI taxonomy): domain Eukaryota; kingdom Metazoa; phylum Chordata; class Actinopteri; order Syngnathiformes; family Callionymidae; genus Callionymus; species Callionymus lyra. The sequence continues at coordinate 16,730,608 of NC_141833.1, forward strand.
CATTATTCACTGGTAATAATCCTCCGCAGTAGGTTCGGAATCATTTCTCCGGCAGGTTCAGGCGCCAGCGTCGCCCCCTCCTTCCTCTCCTCCTTCCTCTTCTTCCCCTCCGTCTCTCCAACTCTGTCCATCATCGTCGGCCATTTTGCCGGCTGCTTCCTGTCACCGTCCGACGTCCCCCCGCTGACAGCGCCGGGCGGATCTGTGCAAACTATTTCTGCGGCGTGTAAACATCCATTACCGCGACACACCGGCGGTGGAGGTGAGGGTGGGGGGGGCGGGAGCACGAGGAAATACGGTGGAGGTGCTGACCTCAATCTCACAGCAGCACCGACACACACACACACACACACACACACTCTCGATTCAACAGTTTGGTGGTCCAGACCATTATGGCAGGAGCGTGAAGCTGTCGCGGTGGAAACAGATAAACAAAAACACACAAAACAAAAACCCATAAATTCAATATTATTGATTCAAAATAACATTTATTTTTGTACTTAAATTATTATTGTTTAATATGTTTTTTATTATTTATATTTAATCTTTTTCAAGAAGATTATTTATAAATACATTTTTTAATTTAATAAGGTTCGTTTTTTAATTTTGTAAACACTTTTTACACTTTTTATATTTAATATATATATATATTTTTGAATTTAACTTGTCTTTATTTGATATTATTATTTTTATGTGATGTTATCTTTTCTTTGCCTTTTTCTCTTTAAGAAAATCAAAAAACTGATGATTACATGGATAAGTATCTAATCCATGTCGATATAGTAACTATTTGTATACTTAATTTATTATTATTTATTATGTTTATATGTATTCAAAATACATTTATAGTATTTTTTAAATATTTTATATTATTATATTAATTAATATTAATTATATTAATATTTATATTAACTTCATTCATTATTTTTTATTTGATGTTATTTGTTCTTTGTTCGCCTTTTTTTCTTCAAGAAAAATACTGATTTCGAAGAATGATTACATGTACGAGTATCTAATCTATGTTAATATTTAACTATTTTTATATCTAATAAAATCTAAATACTTTATAAAAATGTTTGTGATCTGAAATAGTGATTTATTTGATCTTTTCTTTCATAAATTAATATAAATATAAATTAGACTTATTTTTTTTAATAATTTCCTTTTCTTCTATTAATATTTATTTTATTTTATGTGTATTTCTGATTATTTTACTTTAAGTATTTTTTAATATTTTACTTGAATTTGTCTTCACTTCTTAATTGATGTTATTTGTTCTTCGTTTGTCCTTTTTTCTTTAAGAAAATCAGAAAATTGAAAACTACTGATTTTGTGACCTTTTCATTTATGATAATATTTTAACTATTTTATACATAATTAAATCGAAATACTATATAAATGGATTTTTTTGATTGAAACTGATTATTTTTTTTAAACGTGTCTCCTTTGATCTTTTCTTTCATAAATCAATAAAAAATATAAATTGAACTTGAACATAATAATTTCTTTCTATATTTTTGAAAAATCTCTAATATAAAATGAGTTTAAGTAAATCAATAAATGAGTTTAAGTAAATAAATGAGTTTAAGTAAATCAATAAACAAGTTTAAGTAAATCAATAAATGAGTTTAAGTAAATAAATAAATGAGTTTAAGTAAATAAATAAATGAGTTTAAGTAAATAAATGAGTTTAAGTAAATCAATAAACGAGTTTAAGTAAATCAATAAATAAGTTTAAGTAAATAAATAAATGAGTTGAAGTAAATAAATAAATAAATTTAAGTAAATAAATAAATGAGTTTAAGTAAATCAATAAATGAGTTTAAGTAAATCAATAAACGAGTTTAAGTAAATCAATAAATGAGTTTAAGTAAATAAATAAATGAGTTTAAGTAAATAAATAAATGAGTTTAAGTAAATAAATGAGTTTAAGTAAATAAATAAATGAGTTTAAGTAAATAAATGAGTTTAAGTAAATCAATAAATGAGTTTAAGTAAATAAATAAATGAGTTTAAGTAAATAAATAAATGAGTTTAAGTAAATCAATAAATGAGTTTAAGTAAATCAATAAACGAGTTTAAGTAAATAAATAAATGAGTTTAAGTAAATAAATAAATGAGTTTAAGTAAATAAATAAATGAGTTTAAGTAAATAAATAAATGAATTTAAGTAAATAAATAAATGAGTTTAAGTAAATAAATAAATGAGTTTATGTAAATCAATAAATGAGTTTAAGTAAATCAATAAACGAGTTTCAGTAAATAAATAAATGAGTTTAAGTAAATAAATAAATGAGTTTAAGTAAATCAATAAATGAGTTTAAGTAAATAAATAAATGAGTTTAAGTAAATAAATAAATGAGTTTAAGTAAATCAATAAATGAGTTTAAGTAAATAAATAAATGAGTTTAAGTAAATAAATAAATGAGTTTAAGTAAATAAATAAATGAATTTAAGTAAATAAATAAATGAGTTTAAGTAAATAAATAAATGAGTTTAAGTAAATCAATAAATGAGTTTAAGTAAATAAATAAATGAGTTTAAGTAAATAAATAAATGAGTTTAAGTAAATCAGTAAATGAGTTTAAGTAAATAAATAAATGAGTTTAAGTAAATCAATAAATGAGTTTAAGTAAATAAATAAATGAGTTTATGTAAATCAATAAATGAGTTTAAGTAAATAAATAAATGAATTTAAGTAAATAAATAAATGAGTTTAAGTAAATAAATAAACGAGTTTATGTAAATCAATAAATGAGTTTAAGTAAATCAATAAACGAGTTTCAGTAAATAAATAAATGAGTTTAAGTAAATCAATAAATGAGTTTAAGTAAATAAATAAATGAGTTTAAGTAAATCAATAAATGAGTTTAAGTAAATAAATAAATGAGTTTAAGTAAGTAAATAAATGAGTTTAAGTAAATCAATCAATGAGTTAAAAATCGGCAGAGCTTCTTAATTCTCGTGTTTTCTTCAAGGCTGCATATTTAAATCCTCCACACTTGTGCCTCTGAAAGAGATGCTGCAGAAAACATGTCACCTCTGCTGGACCGGCTTCTTGTCTACGCTGCACATCCACCGCCGAGCCTGCTGGGTAATTGAGCTGTTTTTGGAGTAAAAACCTCTGTCTCTGCTGAAGTGCTGCTGAGCCGAGCCGAGCGTTGTCATCCACGGAGGCGTCGAAACGCTGATTAAACTGAAACTCTCAGGGGAGTTATTAGTGTGTGACGCCTCGACTACTGTCGCTTTACCTCAGACTTTGAATCACGGCCGAGTTAATCTGCAAACACAGATGAAGAGTCGATTAATCCAACAAATATCTGAACGAATGATGTCTTTTCTGGACAGAAAAATGTTTATTTTTTAAGGGTTGACACACATATTTCAGCAACTCATTGTTTTATTAATTATTTAGACTATTTCTTATTAATATTAGTTTGTTTAGTCACAGTTAGTCACTTAAACCTGGAAGAAACACCGCAAAACTTTGACATAAACTATATAAATAATAAGATATTCATCTGAAAATAAAATAAAAAATCCCTTAGTGAGAAGAAAGTGAGTCAAATTAGAATTTTGTGTAAATTTCATGTTTAAAACAAACGTCAATATCAACAACAGAAGTGGAAGAACAACAAAAAACATTTAAATAAACTATTAAAATGTACTTTGGTTAAATTTAAAGAATACTTACTAGTAAAAATTGAAAATTGTACTTAAAAGTACAAACACTACTTAACTTTATATTATAATAACAATATGTTGACGTCATCTCTAGTGAGCATAACAACACTTGTTGACTTTTAGAAGTTTATCTTTTTAATTAATTAAATATTAACTATTTAAAGTTACCAGAATAAAAATAAGACTTTTTTAGAAACAGGTGCAAAAACGGGAAAATCGTGGAAAGAAAACAAAACACCTGTTTCAATAAAGTTGAGATAAATCACACGCATATTTAACTAGTTGTTATATAAAAAAAAACGTTAATATAATCGCAATATTTCCCGATTTTTGAATATAAGTAGCACCTACTGTTTTTCACGCAGTTGAGTTTAGCGGGAAATCCGTTTCCTGTTTTGGAGGAAGTGCAGTTCGGCTTTTCAAAATAAAAGAGAGAAATAAACGGCTTCAACGCAATTCATTTGAGATGTTCAACCTGTGAACAACCTTCAACATATTCTCTGTCGCTTCTAATACCAAGTATTTATATTGAAAAAAACATGTTAAAAAAAAAAGAAAAATAGATAATTTTGTGGAAGTTTTCAAATACGCATAAAAGATACACTGAAAGAAAAAAAGGCCTCTGTGGACATATTCCTTCAAACTTTTATTTCACCTACAAATGAATTAATTCTGACACAAAGAGACTCACAAATGTTGAATCACTTTCGTAAAGGTTTTGCACAAAGACGACACACACACACACACACACACATACACACACATACACTCTCTTTCTCTTCCCGCTCGCCGTGGTTAATTTCCTCTCCAATAAAAAGATCATTGTGCATCTGATTAATTCCCCCTTTTTTAATGGAGAAGGAAAATTGAATGACTATTTTAAGGTTTAATAAAGGCTGTTTCCTCCGCTCTTTAATTAGCTCATTATGGATCCGGGCGCGAGGCGCTGGAGGAGGATCAATGTTCTCCACTATTGATGCTTCAGCAGCTCCAGCTGAGAAAGTCCGACTCGTGTTTAGTGGGATCGATGAGCGGCGACGTTGTTGCAGGAGAAACAAACACGGAGCAGGGTTTACGGCGAGAGTTCGTGTGCGAAGGTGTTTTCTCTGTGATCCCGCCGTCTCCCTGGGAAGTGAGTCCATGTGTGTAGCGATACAAACCATCTTATGTGTGTGTGTGTGTGTGTGTGTGTGTGTGTGTGTGTGTGTGTGTGTGTGTGTGTGTGTGTGTGTGTGTGTGTGTGTGTGTGTGTAACCTCGCTGGTGTCGTTTACACTGAACTTATTGTCAAGAAAAATATACTCTAGTGACATTCTCCGACTCAATCTACGTTCTAGTCTTCAACATATCCAGAGATATAAAGTGTTCTTCACCTAAACGCAGCTAGCACTGTTAGCCGCCAGTTAGGCTAGCAATGTTAGCCGCCAGCAAAGCTAGCACTGTAAGCCGCCAGATAAGCTAGTACCATTAGCCGCCAGCTAAGCTAGCACTGTTAGCCGCCAGCTAAGATAGCACCGTTAGCCGCCAGCTAAGATGGCACTGTTAGCCGCCAGTTAGGCGAGCAATGTTAGCCGCCAGCAAAGCTAGCACTGTAAGTAAGTAGTAAGTAAGTAAGTAATATTTATTTATATAGCGCTTTTCGAGACCAGGGTCACAAAGCGCTTAAACAATCAAAACAATACTCAAAAAAGTACATACTTTAAAGATCAAGATAATACTGAGAACAACACAGGAGTTCGACAAATTCTGATCCACAGACCTCAGAGCCCGAGCTGGGGTGTAAGTCTGGATCAGATCACAGATGGAAGTTCTGACCATGAATAGATCTGAAAGTAAGAACCAGAATTTTAAAGTTGATCCTGAAAGAAACTGGAAGCCAGTGAAGAGTTTTAAGGATCAGAGAGATGTGAGTTCTTCTACTAGAGCGGGTCAGAATTCTCGCTGCAGAGTTCTGAATCAACTGCAGACGAGACAGATCCTTCTTGTTAAGACATGAAAACAAACTGTTACAATAGTCCAGACGAGAAGAAACAAACGCATGGATTACAAGCTCCAGATCATGTTCCGGCAACATTTTCCTAAGTTTAGAGATTTTTCTCAGTTGAAGGAAACAGTTTCTGGTCAGTTTTCTGCAGTGTTGAACTAGAGACATGTCTTTATCAAATACAACACCCAGGTTTCTCAGGCTCAGTTTGACAGACTGACCTAAGTCACCCAAGTACTGACTCAACCCTGGAACCTTATCTTCAGAGCAATCACCAGTGTTTCAGTTTTGTCCACATTTAGCTGTAAAGTGTTTTCACTCATTGTTTGATTTCTAGCAAACAATTGACTAAGCTGTTCAGCCTCTGGGGCTCAGTTGGATCAAAAGAGCAGTAGAGCTGGATGTCATCAGCAAAAATGTGATAAGAAACATCTGGAAGCCGCCAGATAAGCTAGTACCCTTAGCCGCCAGCTAAGCTAGCACTGTAAGCCACCAGCAAAGCTAGCACTGTTAGCCACCAGCAAAGCTAGCACTGTTAGCCGCCAGTTAAGCTAGCACTGTAAGCCGCCAGCTAAGCTAGCACTGTAAGCCGACAGCTTAGCTAGCACTGTTAGCCGCCAGCCAAGCTAGCAAGTATAGCATTCCGTTTAAAAACATCCTTTAATTTAACCTAACATTACATTGACGTTAAAATATTTTTACACATTTGTATTTATTGTGCGTTTCATCAGAGGTCTTAAAATCTACTTTTTATATTATTATTATTATTTATTTTTTTTATAATATATTTTAAATTATTGTTTTGTTTACAAATAGAATTTCATGTTGCAATTCCCAAATTTTTAAAATAAATGTTCCAAATTTAATTTAATTTAAGACGTAGACTTTTAAATTCCATATAAAAATGTTGAATTTACTTTTTAAGAAAACAGAGTTGATCGAACATTGGTCGGTCATGCTCGATCGAGTGACTCCGACCAATCAACACATGGCAATGATGAATTTAGAGTTGGAGCAAGTAGCTCTGTGCTCGATTGCATTAGTCTGTCGAGGTCTCACTGTTATACCAACATTTTCATACTGAATTTAATAGGCTAGGAATTAAAAGAATATAGAATTTAAAAAATGTATTTTTCAATTATTGGAATTAGAATTTTTTTTTCCAAGATTCAATTATTAACAAAACACAATTTAAACCTTTCAATATTGAAATTATTGAATTTAATTATTGTTTCTCTGAACATCTTTAAAAAATTCATGTTTGGGGTTTTTTCAATGTATTTATTTATCACTGTGAATTTGGGCCATTTCTGCATAATTGTAAGTAAGTAAGTAAGTAAGTAAGTATTTTTTATTTGTTTAGCGCTTTTCATTTTAAATGATTGTTTTTATAGGTCTGTTCAACTTAAAATATACAATAAAAAATATGTAACGAAAAGCGCTATATAAATAAATATTACTTACTTACTTACTTACTAACTGACGACATTTGATTATATTTGTTTCCTACCCATGATTAAAAGTTAAAAATGAAATGTATGGCTGCAGAATATCGTGTCACAGGAACCATGTGTTTCATGGTGACGGATTAAAAATGATAAATGTGCTTTAGACCTTGGCTCCTTCAAGGACTTGCATGATGTCACCAAGAAGAGCAACAGTGTCTTTGTAAAAGTGCAGAAGGTAAATGATGATTTCTAATTCAAAATGAAACTTTTAGTTTGAAAAACATATGGTCTAGTATCAAGAGTGTTATTTTAAAAAGGAAATTATGAAAATTTGTTTAAGAAAATTAAGATTTTGAATCAATATTTGTGCTTATAATTCCACGTTCGCTGTCAATCAAGTGTCAAACACAATTTGTACTTTTTCCAGAGTCAACAAATGGGCCGTCAGTAGGAACAAAACAACTCGGATCTGAGGGAAAACAACCAAAACAAGTTTTTTTTTATTGTCTGGGTCGTTCAGAACACGAACACGTCGACGTCCGTTCTTTTTTCAAACCCTCATCACAACATGTTGCAAGACAACAGAAGCGAATCAAAGCCGCTATGATTCCGTTTGATGGCAACATGGAAGAGAATGTGTGAGTCTGCGAGTCGACACGACCGACTCCGCTGTTGCTACGAATCAACTCTGTCGTTGACGGACGAGTCGCTCGTCTTCTGTCCGTCTTCACGACTTTATTAACAAGCGAGTCGTGACGTGAGAATCGCAAACATGAAAGAAACAAAGCTGTTTGTTTCACTTCTTTGTTTAACACGTGCTGAGATATAAACGAGTCACATTTGAACTTCCCGAAAAGTCTTTTAATTAGAGTTTTATACTTAAAAAATGGTTCTAAAATGAGGTTGAAGCCATTTAATTTAACAGAAATGAACAGTTTACGTTTCTAAAATGGTAAATTAACAGATAAAACAACTTGTATATCAGTGTTTGAGTCTCTGGGACTCACCTGGATTTGTTGGACTCTATGATTCTATGAGTTTTCATGATCGTATCCATTTATTTGGACCGTTGAAGATGTCAATCAAGGACTTCACAACTCCAAAAAAACAGAACATCTGCTGGATAAAATGTTTTAAAGTCAATTAATCACAAGCGTGAGTGACTCAAGATTCATCTTGGAGCTGTAGGACTCACAAGAGTCATGGTTGTTACCATGATGATGATTCGATAAATACGTCTTAGACATCTGAGGTTAATGAAAGACTGAACTTCTGTCTGATCATTTAACCGCGTCCGACACCGACTCAATCATTGACTCAACGAGTATGACTCAGATTTAAATGATTCAAATCTCTTCTTTTCGTTGTATTTTTAGATCAGATGAGGAATAAAATAACATTGTTTCCTTCATCTTGCAGTTGTAGGACTCATTAGACCCCTGGGTTAAAACTTAGATTTAACAGGCGAGTCGATACAAGATTTGAAGGTTCTTAACATTCAAGTGATTTAATATTCATCTTGGACGAAAAATAACCATCTGTCAATCAAAGTAATTTTTGACGAGTCACCAGAAAAGACTCACCATGACTCATGAATCATTTATTGGCTGCTGAACCACTTTGAGGAAACTTTGAGTCGCTCTGTGCATGTGAGCGAGAGAACTTTCCAGACGTCTCTGAAAGCCGATTGGCTGACGCCGACCAATCCGCCGGCGGCTTCGCGGGCCCAAGGCGGAAACCGATTATGCTAATGAGCGGATAGAATCGATAACCTTTTGTCTTACGGAAACAATGGCGGCTTTCACATGAAAACAAAAAGCTTCCAAAAAAGACTATTTGCTTTCGAGGAAACGTCGCGGCTGACATTTAATCTGAGAAATAAATGAGCGATAAATCAGAAGTATTGACACTTTTATTGCTTTGTTATTTACAGGCCGTCGATGAATCACACCCGGGTCTCGGCAGGTGTCTGACATTTGAGGGAAGCGAGTCGAGAAAAAAAAACGCTCGACGTCTGAGTCAGGAGGATGTTTTTTCCATCAAACTTTAAAAAGGTAAGAAGAGTTCGGACGACGGCAGAGGTCAGTGACGGAGAACAATATGAGCTCAGCTGAGAACAGACTCACATCGCACCCACGTCCATAACAGGAAACAGAAATGAATCGTTCACTTTATGTCTCCGCTGTAACGTGATGAAGCAAAGACTCAGAGCTGAAGCCGTAGCAGCCAATCAGGACGCCTTTTGCGGTCAGACCAGGAAGTAGTACAGACAAAAGTAAACAGGAAGTAGAAATGACTCGTCCAATTCATGTATCGATTGTAGCCTAACGACTCAAATCTGAAGCTGTAGAAGCCAATCACGACAACTTTGTTGTCAGACCAGGAAGCAGACAGACGGGAGTAAACAGGAAGTAAAAATGACTCGTCCAATTCATGTATCGATTGTAGCCTAATGACTCAAATCTGAAGCTGTCGACGTCAATCCCAACAAATGTATCATCGGACCAGGAAGAAGTACAGGTAGAAGTAAACAGGAAGCGGAAATGACTCGTTCACTTCATGTATCCGCTGTGACCTAATGACTCAAACCTGAAGCTGTAGGAGCCAATCACCACACGTATGTTGTCGGAACAGGAAGTCGTTAAGACTAAGGCAAACAGGAAGCAAAGATGACTCGTCCCATTGCGGCGTAATGAAACTAAGACCCAGAGCCAATCACGGTGCGTTTGTGGTCCAACCAGGAAGTAGTACAGAAAAAATTAAACAGGAAATAGAAATGACTCGTCCAATTCATGTATCCACTGTGACCTAAAGACTCAAACCTGAAGCTGTCGGTGTCATTCCCAACAAATGTATCATTGGAACAGGAAGTAGTACGGACAGAAGTAAACAGGAAGTAGAAATGACTCATTCACTTCATGATTCAATGGTGATGTAATGAGTTTAAGAATCATACCTGAAGCTGTAGGAGCCAATCACGACGCATTTGTTGTCAAACCAGGATGTAGTACAGACGGAAGTAAACAGGAAGTAGAAATGACTCGTTCACTTCATGTCTCAACGATGATATAATAAACCTAAGACTCATACCTGAAGCTGTAGGAGCCAATCACGATGCATTTGTTGTCAGACCAGGAAGTAGTACAGACGGAAGTAAACAGGAAGTGGAAGTGACTCGTTCACTTCAAGTCTCAACTGTGATATAATGAACCTAAGACTCATACCTGAAGCTGTAGGAGCCAATCACGACGCATTTGTTGTCAAACCAGGAAGTAGTACGGACAGAAGTAAACAGGAAGTAGAAATGACTTGTTCACTTCATTTAAATAACGTCAGCGACCAAATATATCTATTAACGAAGGTGGTGCTCTTTTCTTAAAAATTACGAAATAGTTTCTCAAGGTGAATATTTTTCAGCGCCATCTAGTGGGCTTTGAAACTGAACCATGAAGCTTCATCGTCCGATCACTACCTGCGAGGACGTCGATGGACAACATTCTCCAGCGAACATCATCTACTGCACTTTGGACTCAGATGAAAATCCACCTCTTGGTCCAAGCTCTGTGATTGGTCTCGCTCTGGACCTGGAAGAGGAGCCAGAGCGCCGCTACAGTCCGGGGCCAACTGGCCCGTCGCGAGCGCCGGCACCTCCAGCAGCTGCTGTGAATGTAAAGCAGCTGCCGGAGTGCATCGATCAGCGTCTCTCGCTCCGGTCAGCAGAAGAAAACTCACATCACTCAGAGCGACTCATCATCAGAAGGAAAAGCTGCTAAACGCCTCAGTTTATCCGAAGCACTTTCTGAGGTCTTTGCTCATGGAGGAGCCGCCGCCGCCGCAGGGAAGACTTCCAGTCGAGTGTGAGGCGGAAGAAAGTTGTCGAGGCTGGTTATGGATCTCGCACAAAATCCACACTTTTCTGAATAATTACGTAAGTCTATATATATTGGTGTGAAAGACACACAATCAACCGTGATAATATAGACAAACTAGGAAAGCACCAACACAGCACATACCACTGCCAAGGAGATCATGTCACATGATTTTATAAACACAAAGCGACAAAATGTGTGTTTTCTTTAAGCATTTAATTCATTAAAAATTCATTTGATTCAATGATTTGTATTCTTTTTTTTTGTTTAATAATCTTATTAAAAACATTTTTATTATATATACAGTTCTTCCAGTTCCAATGTTTAAAATATATATTTTTTACATTTAATTTAATTTAACAAATGAATTCAATATGTTGTATTTTGAAATGTTTCCTTAAATAATTTAATAAAAAAATGAAAAAAATACAATATAATTTTTTATGTCTCAGTTTCAGTGTATCTGCCAATCAAATAGGTCGGAATTGTGTGTGGAGTCCCTCAAGGTTCTGTTATGGGTCCTTTATTGTTTTTGCTGTACTTGATTCCCCTCGGTAAAATCATTCAGAGATTTCCTGATGTTTCTTATCATATCTTTGCTGATGACATCCAGCTCTACTCCGATAAAAAAAAGAATTTAACTAAATTATTTGTATTTTGTTTTCAGGTTTTTTATAATCTAATTAAAAACATTTTTATAACATACACGGTTCTTCCAGTTCCAATGTTTAAAAAAAAAAATGTTTACATTTCATTTAATTTAATAAACAATTTCAATATGTTGTATTTTGAAATGTTTCCTTAAATAATTAAATTTCAAACTTGAAGGACCTTAAAGCTGGTCTAAACCTTTTGTGAAAAACAACAAAAATGTTTTAAAAATGTGTATTTATTTTCTGTTTTATTAGTAAAGTTTTATGTTTTTCGTTACGTTTTCTTGGCTGGTTCTAGTCAGAGGAGCCGTGCGAAGCCTAACAGGTGAATGATGGATCCTTCAAAACCTTTGGAATCCAGACGTTACAAAAACTATTTCGAGTCATTTTTTGAAGTGAAAAAAAAAATCAGATAAAAGATGCCTTTCTGTACCAGACCCAACACAAGGACCTGATCCGACAGGAAAACCGGGTCAAGAACACGTCGCTTAAGAGTCGTGATGACGAGGTTATAACCCGAGGATCACCTGGGATGAACTTCCACGAACCACAAAAGAACAAACAGTCAAAAACAAGACGCCTCCTGTCACACGTCCATCAACGTTCCGCCAACAAACCTGCTAATGAAGCGCGGCAGTGTTTCTGCAGCACCTGCTGAATACATTTGTACGAGTCCACGTGGAAGACGCATTAATACATGAACAGCATCGGCTCATACATATTTATCCCGAGGAATCGTCTTCGACAAACTTCAAGGTCATAGTTCCCGCCGTGGCCACCGAGGAAACGCCGCCGTGACGCTTTATTAGCCGGAGATAAGCCCCGCGGGTTCAGCGCCGAGGTGCAGGGTCGGAAAACTGCAGTTTATTAGCGACACGTTGAATATTTGTGATGAAATACACGTCGACAAACGGCAGGAAAAAGATCCTCGAGGACGAAGAGATTCGATGGTTTGTGAAGATAATTCAAATGATTGCATCAGGGGTCTCTAAAAGGCTGGCCTGGGGGCCGCTTGAGGGCCTGAAGAATATTAAATGTGGCCCAAGACTATATATACATACATACAGTATATATATATATATATATATATATATTTACACATGTTCACAACATTTTGAAGTTGCTTTTTGTTGATGCAAATTATTTAATACTCCAAAAAAATTCTGTCTGTGACGAAGCTCTCGATAAAAAAAAAAAGAAAATTACTTTCAGAATAATGTCGCTGTTCCCAAAATATTATATATATAAAGAAAAAGCATGAATGTGTCAAAGACGTCAAGTGCAGTTAATTTATATTGATTTGTTTTCGTTTTGTTTTGACATCCTTGTGTTAGAACAAAGTTTGTTTTTTGTTTTAATATTTTTAAAACTTTATGCAATCAACTAGAATGTTTGTTTTTTGTATTCAAATGGATTTTCTGAAAAACAAAAAAAAAAAAAAAAAAAGTAAAACAAAAAAAAAAAAAATTATTTGAAGAAAAATAGAAGAATTACACAAAAATTTGAATTTCAGAATCTAAAATATATATATCTAAAAATATGATATATAATACTTACTATCCTCCAAATATAAAAAATAAAAAACACAGAAAAATAAATATATATATATATATATATATATATATATATTATATATATTTTTTAACCGGATGATCAAAGGAAATTCAAGAAAATGTTCAAAAATTTTAGTTTCTCACTAAATCAAACAAAAACGTGCCACAACAAACAAAAATACTGTAAAAAATATTTAATGAATCATTTTAAAGTTTTTGTTTGTAACAAAAAAAGGAACGTTAGAAAGAAGTGGACTGTTATTATAAAATGTTGAATTATTATTTTTGGACGTTAGTTTAAAGGCTTTTGTATAAAATTTCAAAAAGCACATTGTCCAAATCTAAGCGCTGAAAAAAGAGAAAAGAAAAGTTTTTTTTGGAACAGATGGATAAAAAAGCTCGAGTGTTAGAAAGAAGTTGACTCTTATTATAGTAGTTTAATTATATAATGACTCTTTTTTGTTTTTTTGTAGGTTTTTGTTTGGACATCTTTGTGTTATATCAGAGGATGTGTACTATGGATTCTGGAGTTATTGTGTAAAAGATGGATGGTCAAAATTCTGTGCAAGGAAGGAAAAAAAATGACCATCAAAATAAAAGTAAATAATAATTTATGTTTTAATTCATTATTTTTTTGCTCCAACATTTTTTTTATCGTATGAACTGCAAGAGTTATTCGTGAAAACAGTGACTAAAAGCTCACATAACAAGAAGAACTTAAATGAAATAAAAAGCCTCTGAGTAGGAAAAACAAAAATGACATTGACTTTGATTCTCTCCGGATCACGACGATGAATCGATCGGATACAAGACGATCGTTTTCCCGCCAAAAATAACACTTTCCCGCCCTCGGTGCGATTCCTCCCGCTGAGCGAGAACGAGTCGTGATCCTCGTTTATCTGATCCTCCTGCTGTCTGAGCTCGCCATGGGGTTTCATTACCGCCCCCCCACACCCCTCACTCTCTTCACACCACAAATATGTCTGAATGCGACCTCCAGCCCCCCGGGCGGGCGCTCGGTGACCCGCTCTTGTGCGCGGACGAGGCGCACAGTCCATCCGTTTATTCAGAGCCGGAGCGGCGTCTGCGTGACCCGCATGAGAAGCAGCCGAAGGGTTTTTCTTTTTCTCTCTCTTTGGCTCCACTTTCAGTCCAGAGGAATTTTTTCTGCATTTTTTAGGTGCGTAATCAATTTGATGAATCGGTGGAAAAAAACGTCAACAGTGACGTACACTCGACAATCTCTACTTTATTAATCAAAACGTGTTCAGTGACCAGCGAGTCTGAGTCCATTGTTCTCAGTCAGAACTTAAAGACGTCTCGTAACACGAGCCTCAAACATTTTCGTATAAAAAAACCCTAAAAGATTAAGAACTAAATGACTGTCAAAAATTAACCCGCGGAAAAGATTGTGAGAAAAAAATTTCACTGTCAGAAAAACTTGATTCTAATAATAAAAAGAATATTTTATGGATTCAAGAAATTATTGACCTAAATATTTATATCATGTATTTTTGTTTTTTGTTTTGACAACTGGCGATCTAGTGTTAAAAAAGGTTTAAAAAAAGCGTTGCTACAAAAAAAATGATTTCAATTTAATGGTCAAAATAAAATAAGAATTTTGTCACTGAATGAAAAAATGCAAATAAATGCCAAAAGAAACATAAAATTAAAGAAAAATAAAAAAAATCATCTGATGAAGGAAAATAATTTAATAAAATTAAATAAAATATAAAAAAGCAAAATAATTGTAGAATACAAAATAAAACTGGTCACAAAAAACTTTTTATCATTTCTTTTTTAACAATTGAAGATACAATTTATCGAAGGAATACAACTTGACGTTAAAAAATTTGAAAAAATTTGAAAAAATTGAAAAAAAAATTGAAAAAAAAATTGAAAAAAATTGAAAACATTTCCTAAAAAAATGGAAGAACTTCGGAAAAATGGAAGAATTACACAAACATATGAATTTCATAATCTTAAAATTTATATTATATAATACTTAGTATTTTCCAAATATAAAAATAAAAAACACAGAAAAATAAATATATATTTTTTAACCAGATGATCAAAGGAAATTCAAGAAGATTTTCATGAATTTCTGACTAAATCAAGCAAAAACGTGCCACTGCAACAACAAACAAAAATTCTGTAAAAAATATGTAATTAATAATGTTACCCAAAGGAAAAAAAAAAAGGTTTTAAACTCACCTGTCGAACACAGCGAGTGACTCGAAATAGTGAGTCGTTCACATGAGTCACGAATCACTCACAAGATGATGCTCAGTTTTCTTCTCCGATGAAGAAATTGTTCGTCTGCTCGTGGAAGAAAGTTTTTTTCTGCTCCTGGAACAATCAGTTTCTAATTTTACCTCCGGAGTCAGAAGAAGCCGCCGCTGCCTTCACAGCACCGACAGGTAATTCCAGGTGATGGACAGCATGAAGAGGAGCGACTGAGCGAAGATGACAGATGCGGCTTTATTACAGAGCAGGCTTTGATTGACAGGCGTTACGAGGGTGTCTCGTCTGACGCTTCACCACAGGAATCGATTCTCTCGGTATCTGAAGAAACTTGTTCGGCATCAGGTGGTTAAGATTCTCACAGTGACTCCATGAATCCATATTTATACAATATAAAAAAATCCTTTTTCTAGGGTCAAGACCTAAAGAGCTCCCCCTGGAGGCTCACAGATGAACTTTTATACTAAGATAGCTTGCAACATTTTCTTTTAAAAAGGTAACTTCCTAAAACAGGAAGTTAGAAAAGGTTTAACTCAGAGAAAATAAATAAAATTGTGTCAATAAAAAACGAACAAAAAAGAAAAAACAGACATAATTTAAAAAAATTAAAAAAAAAATCAAAAAATACTTTCGGTGGATTTTGTTCTTATTTGTGTTTCATTTATTTGTATTAAAAATGTGAGTAAAAGTTCTGGGGGTTGCAATAAAAAGTAGGATGAATTAAAGAAATAATTAGATTTGATAAAAACAAATATAATCAATGAGTTTTTGATTTAGAAAATAAATATATGAAATGAATAATAAATAATTAAATAATAATAAATCAGTTTGACTGATCCAATAATAATAAGTCATTAAAATAATCAATAATCTGGATGAAAAATGAACGTTAAAAATAAGGAGAATTTTAAGGATAAAATACATTTCAGTAGTATCAGGAAAAAAAAAGTTTTTTATTGCAAAAAAAAAAAAGATGTAGAAAGAAAAATCTAAGTCAAAATAACAAATAAAAAGGTCAAACCTGGTCTGAGCGACTCAAGCCGGCTCAAGTGAAGGTGATTTGTGGGACTCGGTCGGATGTGTCGGACTCCTTCGACTTATCCACGATCCGACTCCAGGACTCCAGACTCCTGGATCACATCGATCCCGTCCATCAGTTCCGCTTCCGGCACCCGGGAGCCCTCTGCTGGACACTGACGTCATCACAAAAAAAATGGCTGAACACAAATAAAAGTTGGATTTAAAAAGAAAGAACAAGGTCGTGGGTTCGGACTCGATATGTAGATGATTTAAACTGATGAACTGAGTCATCTGGTGTGTTTAGGGGAGGAGTCCCGGGGCAGACCCGCCATATTCACTGGAGACAGAGAGGTGGACATGAGCTCTACTCCGCGTCTCTGATGGATGACGGAGCTTCAGGAGGATTTGACGAAAATAGGTCTGAAGGAAACATTGGATCTGATGTTCGGTGGATGGTGAGGGAGGAGACCAGCACCGACCCTCCTTCCTTCCTCTCCTCTCCTCTCCTCTCTCACCCCTTCTCTCTCTCTCTCCCTCTCCCTCTCTCTCTCCTTCCCTCTCCCTCCCTCCCTCAGTTCAGTCGCAGACTCCTCTGGAGCAGGAGTTGTTGCGTGTCTCTCCTCCAGCGGCTCCCCATCATGGACCCTCGGACTAAAACCTGCTCCTGGATTATGTTCCTGCTCGTCCTGCTCCACTGGGTCTCGGTCCGGACGGAAGGTGAGTCTCTTTATACATGTGTGTGTGTGTGTGTCTGTGTGTGTGTGTGTGTGTGTGAAGCATCACCGAGGGTGGAAAGTTGCGACGCGGATCCGCGACTCGTTCGTGTGGGAAACATGCGCGCACGGCGCGTGCACAACAGACACTTTTGTGTTGAAACGAACTGTTTTTTTCTCTCTCTCGTGATCGAGACCAGATCCTCACACCTGAAAGTGGACCAAACCAAACATTGACAGACAGTTGAGCCACTGCGCGTTAAAAAAACCCCATTATCTTGTGTGTGTGCGCGTGCGTGTGTGTTTGAGAGGTGGATTATCTTCTGTTGATTTCCCTCAAACGTTTCATTATCTGTGTCAGTTTTGTTAATATAATGAACTCACGTGTGTTTGTTTCATGTTTCATCTTTCGACGCTGCTTCAAAAACATCCCTAAAGAAGGTTCTTGTCAGGGCCGGTCCTATATTTCTGTGGAGGGGGGCAGGGGGGCATCGTCATTTCGTGGGGCCCCTGATGCACCATGAAAGAACATGTAAATGAGGAAACCATAGCATTTTTTTTTTTCGGGAATAGAAAAGTGTTTGAGGTTGTCGTTTTTTTGTGTTTGTTCTATGAGTTGTGAGTCTGTTGAGAGATTTGAAGGTAAACAGTAGTGAAGGACAAATATTAAATATCGCAACATTTTCTTCGCGATACCGTCTTGATATTTAACAGTGTATCTAATAATCATTTTTTAAATTAAATTTTTTTGGTTCGTCTTTAAATTCACATTTTATTTTAACTATATTTCTTTTATGGTTAAATTTAAATAAAGCATATCTAAAATAAAATAATTATATTTTTGATTAACAATTAACATGTAAATATTCAATGCATTTATCGTGTTGCAATTAAACACAATTAAATATTCCAACATTATTTTTTGTCATGATAGTGTATCAAAATTCAACCGCACCTTATTGTTTTTTATGTTATGTTTTACTTTTTGGTTTACTTTCCAACTCACAGTGCTTTCATGGTTTATATTTCTTAAATTGCGCTTAATTTTTGAGTTGCAATTAATTGTCTGGCCGCTAGATGGCAGCAGTCATTACGCCCTCCGTAGCTAAAAGTACAATAAAATCCAGAGAGATCCTGGCGATGACTGAGGACGAGAGGATACGTCGACTCCAGCCGCTTTTAAAGATGATGTTTGGACATATTTTTAACAAATGAAAGCAGTTACGACTTCGTCAAGAGTCATGTGGTCTGTAATTTGTGCAACACCAGAGTCAAGTACTGGACAATACTACACATTTATTCTTGTTACTACAGTATCACGATATATCGTATCGTTGACCCTGTACGTATTGTATCGGCAGAATCACCAACACATACCACTAGTTGACTCTAAACACAAAGATGCAAATATAAAAACCAACACACAAAAACAGATTCAGACAAACACAAACTCGGTCACACACGTATACACTCACACGTGTTAACACACCCACAGATATAATCGATATATCAACACACACACAAGAATACACACCATATACACACACACACAACAGTACGTGATCAATACAAACACACAGACTTATCTCTAGGGACAGTAAAGATCTGTACACGCAAAGAATCACACACTCAGACACATCGATTACATGCAAGTACACAAACCCACATATCGAGTAAAATAACGCACCTGTGCAAAGACACACACAAAGGGAATCAATCTTGGCAGATGACACCGACACACAAAGTGACAACGATGGTGTGTGAAGTCATGTGATCAGAAGGACAAAAGTGAGGGATGAAGTGAGACTGTCTGGGTCTGTGTTACAGTGGTTCTCGTCATACCTTTCTGGGCAGTTTCCCTGTATCTGCCAATCAAATCAGCGGATCTGTTGTGTGGAGTCCCTCAAGGTTCTATTCTGGGTCCTTTTTTATTTTTGCTGTACTTGATTCCCCTCAGTAAAATCATTCAGATTTCCTGATGTTTCTCACTAAATGTTTGCTGATGACATCCAGCTCTACTGCTCTTTTGATCCAACTGAGCCCCAGAGGCTGAACAGCTTAGTCAAATATTTTCTAGAAATCAAACAATGTCTGAGTGAAAACACTTTGCAGCTAAATGTGGACAAAACTGAAACTCTGGTGATTGCTCCTGATGATAAGGTTCCAGGGTTGAGTCAGTACTTGGGTGACTTAGGTCAGTCTGTCAAACTGAGCCTGAGAAACCTGGGTGTTGTATTTGATAAAGACATGTCTCTAGTTCAACACTGCAGAAAACTGACCACAAACTGTTTGAACTGAGAAAAATCTCTAAATTTAGGAAAATGTTTTCACAACACGATCTGGAGCTTGTAATCCATGTGTTTGTGTCTCGTTTATCTTCCTCTCCCTCTGTGTTTGATGATCTACTGTCTCCTTCAAGAAACAACTTAAGACATTTTTATTTTTGCTTTTCCCTGATTTTCTGGAACTCCTGTGTTTGTCTTATATGTCTTGATATCTTAAGTACATATTTTAAATGTATATTGCTTTTGTTTGTTAAAGTGCTTTGTGACGCTGATCTAGAAATGCGCTTTATAAATAACCTTTACTTACTTACTTATTCTTGAACCAAGTGCCAGCTAGCTTGTTTAGAGCTGCTGTTAGCATTTCTACACAACAATACGTTGGCAACATAGCACCACTTAGAGACTTAGCAAAAGTAAGCAAGTAGCTAGCAAAGTGAAAGCATCCATAGTTGAGAAAGACAGCTAGCATCACAGCACAGCTAGCCTCGTCAATGATGCTGTAATCACCCCAGGCTAGATAAAAACAGTGGTTATTATCTTAGCTAATTAACTCATTTCAGAGAAGAAGCTAGCAACTTCACATTGATAGCAAGTAATGACAAATGGTTTAACGTCTTGCTAGTTTAGAGTAGTTGTGACCAACTTCCCAAAGGTACTGGACATTCATTAAGCTAGCAACTATAGCAAAAATAATCTGAAGATAATAGCTAGCCAGTCCATGGCAGCGAAATGGTAGCTTGACCTCACCAGCTAGCCAAGCGAGGCAGCTAGCAACAACGCACTAATCACCACTTTAAAAAGCTATTAATGTGTTAGCTGTTAGCACATCCGGCTGGATCGGAGAAGTGATTAGCATCTTAGCAAAGGAAGTAATTTCAGAGAAGCAGATAGTGACTTTATATTGTTTTGAAGACAAAAGACGCACTTGAAGTGACTTTCCTAGCTAGTAGAGCAGCTAATAGAAATAAAGCTACAAAAGCCACTTTTGAGCTTCTAGACATAGCTTAGCTCAGTCTTAGCAAGGCTAGCTAGTTTAGAGTAGCAATAAGCCACCAGTAAGTAGACACTAGTGATGGTTAGCAACTTAGCATAATATTTCACTGTACAGTAGCAATTGGAGCATTAGCGGGAAGCCAGTTGCCAAAACAGGAGCTTTAAATCGATAGCTGGTTAAGACATCTGGTTAGCAACTTAGCAATTGTGGCCAGCTTATGTCAGGGATTTTCTCCCGGACAATCGGAATGAGAACAGAGACAAGAGTTAGAATAACAAAGTCAGAATCCAGATTTACCACCAGCAAGGAGTGAAGGCGTTTCTCACAGCTCGTCCCAAACCACTGAAGGTCTTCGGACCGTGCTTGCCTTTTTATTTGAAAGCTCAGAGCATGACACACTTAAATACAAACAGTCATTTCTCGGGAAAGGGAACTCTAACTGGGCCCATTCCTTCCAGCTCATTGTGAGCCGCATATGTTTATTGTGATAAGACTATAAAAAGCAACATAAATTCTTTAATAGCTTATAGCGACTTAGCTAGCTTACGCAGCTTCATGCATCTTGTTTCGAACACCACGGCACTCAAAGGTGGACGACTGGTCCAGCACAAGCTAAACAAACCACTAAGATATGGAGCTTAAGAACGTCCGTTGGCCCCTGGCTAGCTGGTTAAGAGGATCATTGAGTGCAGAAGCCACTTCGAGGGTCGGGGGTTGAGGGGCGGGGGGGGATTGTCACAGTTGTCGCTCAAAGACATTTGTGTGCTTTAACGTGATGATCCCACTCGAGGACATCTAAAGACTCCGCTATGATCCCCAGAAGAAGAAGAAGAAGAAGAAGAAGAAGAAGATCTCATGTGAGCGAACGTGATCGTTGCAGTACGATGTGACCGCGAGACGCGAGACTGTCACTCAAGTGACTCATCGCTTGAGGCTAATGTCGCACAAACATTGACACGTCTGCGTGAATACTTTTAATAATTAGAGATTAATTAATAATTAAATAAAACGCAACAAAACCAAAGTTCAACCAAATTTTTACAGAAAATTTGATTCGGTGAACAATTATTTTTGTTTTATAAATATTTTTTAAAAATGGGGAAAATGCAACGAAAACAACAGTTGTTACAACGTACAAGTCGACTAAAATGTAGAGAAATAAGTCGGAAAAATACATGACAAATAACAAACGATCAAAATAAAGAAAATGTAAAACGTGCCGAAAGTCAAACTCTCTAAAATTGGGGAAAAAAGCAGCCAAAAACTAAAGTTCATGTCCGGGCAAACCATGTGAACACAAAGAAAAGTCACAGAAATGTAGAAGATGGGATTTTATGAAGTCTAAAAAACCTTTAAAAAGCAAAAAAAATATTGTGTAATTTATACATAAAAATGCCCCAAAATCAAAGTTTCTACATTTTTTTTTAAACTAAGAAAAGTTGTAAAGCCAAAGTTAGGTTTAGGCATGGCTTGTGAACACATGTAAGAAGTCAAAGAAATTCAGAAAACGTGATTTTCTAAAGTCTCAAAATTTCTGGGAAAAAAATACGACATTTGTAAAATGTGTTGATTTTTTTTCCCCCCAAAATCCACCTCATTCAAAATGAAAGTTCATTGTTCAGTTGAGCATATAAAGACTAATAAATGTTACAGAAACTGCAAAAATTGAATTTTCTATAGTCTCAAATAATGTCCAATTTTTTTTAATCTAAAAAGTAAAAAAGTAAAATAAAAAACTACCCCTCCAAAAAAGAGAGAAATGGGCAACATCTCCATTAAATTAAGTGTCCAGTTATGGTATCGCCCTAATAAATATTTAAAAACACTTTTTTTCCATTAAAAATATTAACATTTATGCCTGAATATAAAAGTTCCTCGGCTCGTGATCTTCCCGAGGAGACGCCTCCACACTGTTTTCAAACGAGAACACCTCGTCTTCTCTGGTGTTCGGGCAGTAAAAACCTCTCACCGCCTCGGGCTCTGTTGTGATCTGGATTAAGCAGATGGTTGTAATGAAGTGAGGGGGGGGGGGGTCTTGTTCTACTTCAACATCTTCATCCATAATTGAGGAGCCCGTGATGAAGAGTCTTCACCTTCCCATCGTCTCCGAGCCGATCATGTCCGCTCGGACGCTCGTCTCTGTCCGTGTCCAGGCAGCGTGAGATTCTCCTCAGACGCTCACTGGACCGAACCTGAAGCCACGAGTGGACGTTTCATCCTGAGGTTTTATTCTCCGTCGCCGGCTTCTCTTTACATAGTCATGAAACTTCCTGAAGCTTAGTGAGGTCGTTTAAGTTATTATACAGTCATTTGGTTTATTCAAGTTGTGTATTCAACCATAGACACACATTAAACACGTTTCTAAAAAAGGTACATGAAACAAATGTACTCATGTTTTAACATGCAAATTATACTTCGAATTAAATATTTAGTTAGTTAAAGAATGTATTAATGTTCAATTAGGAAAAAGTAAAAATAAAAGGATAGTAAGTAAGTAAGTAAGTAAGTAATTTGTATTTATATAGCCCTTTTCCAGACCAGGGTCACAAAGCGCTTAAACAATATTCATTAAAAATATATACTTTAAAGGTCAAGATAATACTGAGAACAACACAGGAGTCTCAGAAAACAAGGAAAAGCCTGAACAAAAAAAAAAGTCTTAAGATCAGTATATTTGCAATGTTGAGAAAGTTTTTGAGATAAATAAAATATTATTGTTCATAAATATGGAATATTTAAAACAAAAACATGTGTTTTTATTTAAAAAAAATAAGTAACCTCGAATAAAATATATAATATTACAAAATATAGGTGAGAATAGAACGAAGTAAAATATGAAAAATATTATAAATATATTATTAAGTTCATGCTACTATAAAAAATGTTTTTGCCTTAAAACAAACTTTTTCTCATACTTTTCATAGACCCCTCACTCGTAAACAAGACCCAGGGTAGATCTAGTAACATTTTTTAGGTAAACTAAGGAGTATTATTAAAAAAATGTAATTAAACTACTTTAACTAGTAAACGCCTATATTGACTGGCTCTCGTTTGCTCTTCCTGTCTTTCATTTACCAAAATAAAAGCCTGATCCGACCTCAATATAGAGCCGACGCTGAATAATATCCAACAACATGAAGAAGCTGCACAACAAGCATTTGAATAAATACATTTTAAAAACTCAGCTTCTGTTTATTCCTCTTTAATTAGCTGCAGCGTCGCCGCGAGTCTCTGCAGGTGAGAGTTGACAGACGTGAATAAAAGTAAAGGATGTGCAGAAGGAAGGCGAGAAAACACGGTTGTTTGGGAACAGTTATGCGAGCTCCCTCCTTCTCTCCCTTTATCTCCCCCTTTATCTCCCCCTTTATCTCCCCCCTGCTCGCTCAGACATGCAAGAAACAAGAGATGAAGATTTGTGACGCAGAGATTAGAATAAATGATATAAAAAAACATGAATAATTCAGCAGCTAAGGGGAGGTTTTTGCGAGTTCAGGAGGTCATAATGTTCAGGCCAGGTGAGAGCGCCCTCTGGTGGACAACAAGTATATAATTTATTCGCTGTAGTTGCAGAGACGCTATTAATAAACACACAAAGACAAACACCCACTTGCACACATATACACGTATAGACAGGCAAACACGGGTACACACACACACGAGCATTGACACACACTCACACATAAACACCAAATCACACACGAAAACAAAACACAGAGTCGATACACAGATGCATGCAGACAACGACGCACACAATCAGCCCACACACAAAGTGAAACATACATTCACACACATGTGGACACACACAAACGCAGACACACACATAAATTCACAAAAACATATGCATAAAGACCCAGAAACACACAGACACACACTTGCACAAACGCTCTCACACATATACACAATGACAAACACACGTACGCACGTGGAGACACACACACACAACGCAGACACACACAAGTGCAATGACACACACAGGTACATGCACACAACGCAACTACACACACACAAAGTCAACTACACACACACAAAGTCAAACACACACGCACAAAGAAACACAAATGCGGGCCCACAGACACACAAACGCATGCACACACATAAAGACACAAAAGCATATTCATAAAGAACCAGGGCACAGACACACAAAGTTGTACACACACTGACCTACACACACACACACACACACACAGGTAGACGCACACAAGCGCATTTACACACAGGTGCTCTCACATATACACAAAGACAAAAACACAAAGACTAACACACACATGTGTACACACAAGCACAAAGAAACACACACACACACACACACAAACAAATGCGGACCCACACGCACAGACAAAGACACACACACAAGAGTGTGTCCATTTTTTAAATAAAGTATTTTCTAATGTCAATTTAAATGAGGTCTAAGATACTAAAGATGTTAAATATTCAGTACAAGTTTGTCAAGAACGAACACAAAAGTGTGCGATAACAGCGACACTCCTGAAGATCTTTGTGTAGTTTCCTCTGGAACCTCTCAACACTCGACTCCTGCAACAATCTCTCCTCGTGACATTTGTTCAGCGCCGGCTCCGCCGGAGGCAGTTCGACCGCCGGAGCCGTCGCTCTCGCTTCCTGTTAGTGAGTCTGAATCCAACATTCGTTTCAATCAACGCACAACGAGGCACTTTTAGTGAGAGATTCTGCGACTGTTCGTCTTCGTGTCCGTGTTGTGGGTCTTTAGCCGTCGTTTGTGTTTGATTTCTACTCACCTTTGTGTGGACGGTGAGATTGTCTGCAGGTGTTTGAAGCTCAGTCGTCCAGAGGAGACTCGGAGCAGAACCTCTGAAGACAGTAGAGGTTTCAGGACGACTCCTGGGTGGGAGGAAGCCCCGGGGCAGAGCTGGAGACGCCGGGACGTTTACGGAAGATGTTAGAGAAGCTGAAACGAAAAAAAAAGAGAGAATTTAAAAAAGAAAATTGACATAAAAGCTCAAGAAAAATAGAGATAAAAATAAAAACTTTTAGAAAATGACTTAAATCAACACACAAACAACACAAACGTTTGGAAAATCAAGTCAATGGAAAGAAAAATGTGCACAAAATGAAAAATAATGAAATCATTTTGAATCATTTTATTGAAAATCATTTTTTAGAAGCTTCCAAAAATGTTGAGATACTGCAGAAGAAAAGAAAAACGGACTAAAACTTGTCAGACTTTTAATAATGACAAAAGAAAAACAAATTTCCCTCAAACAAAAAGTTTAAAATTGAATAATTTTGACGGAAAGTCGTGTAAAAATCCTTAAAGTTAGACAATAATTGACTTCAATAAGGGAAAAAAACACCAAAAAAGACCTTAAGAAACAAAAATCCTCATAAAAAAAACAAAAAATATCAAAGGACACTTACAGCGAAAACATCCCTAAAAATAAGAAAAACATGAAAAGTTACAAATCAAATGACATGGAGGTAGATTTGGTTCTTTATCATTCAATCAAAGAATACAAAATAATTAAAAGTTAAAAGTTTCTTCAATAAAAAAATGAAGATCCACAAAATAAATCATAAAACTATCATAAAAAAAATAAAATCAATCAAACTCTAATAAGATAAATTGTGTCTCAAAATCTTTGTAAAAATCAAACGATAACTTAAATGTGAAATAAATAAAAACGTCTAAAGTGCAGCAGTGTTAGAAGAAGATTCAGTCTGTGACTCGAGGACGACTCGATCTTGTTTGTTAGTTCAACATCCTGCAGATCCAGATAAAACTGGTTTAGAATCTTCGTTCGTTGAAGTTGTTTTCCAACGATTCTCTGAAGATCATCTGAGTTCATCCTCCTGTTCCTCTGAGAGTCGATCTACTCTCACCTTCATGCTCGACGCCACGTTAGCTCGACTCACCCGCGGGTCAGCGGCTAATTGCTAACTGGTGACCCATCGACGCTCGTCTGCTGGGAAGTGATCGTCACGACGACCACGACGGTCATGTGACTCCTGCTGGAATCAATCCAGGTCGAGTTTCTGGTGAAAGAAAGCTGAGCCGAGATCAATGTCAAGTACGGGAGACAAACGTCGACACGAGTAACACCCGGCTAGCTGGGACGTCAAACATGATGTCCTTCAACATGCTAACATGCTAGCACCTCGGCTACATGAGCGGCTCCTTTTATTTGATACAGTTCTTTTTTTCAATAAAACAACAATCTACTTTTTATTTGTAAATAAAGTTTTCAACCAGAAAACCATGAACAAAATCTGATTGAAAGAAAAGTTAGGATCCAAAAATACAAGATTAAAGAGTTGAAAACTAGTGATGTATTGATGAAGCTTCATGAAACAGTGTAATGTTGTTCAGAGGTCAGTAGGTGGCGCCATCAGTTTAAAATGACGTGATGTTTCATTAGAAAAGCTGTTGAAAACAAAAGGAAAATTGCAGAGACGCCATCTAGTGGACTCTGAAAATAATGACACTGCTTCACGAAGCTTCATCAGACCACTATTAAAAAAACAATATGTAAAAATAACGTTTTCATTTCTAAAAAGAAAGTTTCTTTCTTTTTCTTTGGAATAAAAGAACATTCTAGTTTTTATTTGGAAATAAAATTTTTTAATATAAAGTTTTTAATCAGAAAACAATTATTTGTTTTAAATTATATAATATAAAAACTGTTATGAATACAATATATAAACAATTAAAAAGGTCAAGAAATTTTATATAGAAATAATGAACATTTTATTTAAAAAATAATAGATTTTAATTGCTAATTAAGTTTAATTTAAAAATACATACATTTTAATTGCAAATTAAAAGTTTTCTTATTTTTCTTATTAATAGTTTTGTTAAATCAAATCAATTAAAAAGGTTAGAGATACAATATATAAATGGTATATAAACGTTTAAAAGGTGAAGAAAAAAACAATAACAAATATAACTTGTTAATGACATAAAATCATAAACATTTTATTTGAAATAATTTAAAAAATGTTTTTGAGTAATCTAGTTTTTTATTTTTTAATAAACATTGGAATGTAACGTTTTTAATCCGATTTTTTTTCTATTTTCTATTAAATCATTATTTAACAAAAAATAATTAAAAAAAAAAATATATATATAAAAGGTTAAAAAGATTGGGAGAAACGGTTAATTCTAATAAAAAGAAGAAAAAAATACCCTTAAAAAACAAAGTTGACTTTAAGAAAGATCTCTTAGCAGAACAAAAAACTTGAAAGTGTCATTTTTCTTTTACATCAAACTCTTTAATCCCTCCTTCGTAAATCATCGTGAAATTCCGTGAAGGCAGGATCGTGGGATTAAGTTTTGTGTGAGAATAATCGTCAGTTCGCGCTGAGATCACGTTCTTAGAAGCATAAACACTTCAAGTCTCACCTGGAGGAACATTTATGTTATTGTCGACAACAGCTGCAGGGGAAGCCGCTTTCCTTCAAACCTCTCAGCTCCAGGGAATATCGCGACGTCTCCATTAAACTTCCCAGAATTCCTCCTGACTCAGGATCAAATGAAGAACACAAATCGCAGAGAGCTCAGGTTTGGTCCCGCGGGACAGTTTCCCCCCCCCAGGCTAGATTGTTTTGTGGCAGTGGAGGAACCGTGAGTAAGTAAAGGGCGGTGTGTCGGAGATTCATGGCGCCGGGTTGGCGGATAAATTCCCGCCATATTTCTGCGTTAGAGTCGTTTATGGAAATGTGAGCCGCGAATGAGACGCAGTCGAACCTGCCAGTCATCAATCAGGGTTTATTAACTGGTGTCTGAGCGAAGACCGCGACATATTGTTATAGTGTCGTGCGGAGCTCCCCCTAGAGGTCGACGAGTGAATTAACGAAATATGGTGAAACCATGAATGCTTCCATGGAGCGTAAAAAATAAAATTAATTTATTTAAAAATGTTTATACAAAATATTGATGATAACAATGAAGAATAAATTATTTTAAAGTGAAACGTTGCATAAGTAATTGCGTATGTTTTAAGGGATTTACGATTATTTTTAATAATAATTTGATAGCGGAACATATTCATAAAATTAAACATTACTAAACAAAAGTATTTCCACCCCAAAATTTTAACTCTGTATGTTTATATATGATGATATTGTTTGTTTTGTACTCTATCTTTTAAAATAACCCTAAAATAATTGTAAACATTTAAAAAATATATTTTTTTTATCTTTAAATTAAAAATGTATTTATTTATTCTCCTCGTGTTTTCGTAATGCATGGAGCTCCCCCTAGAGGTCTGGGGAAAAAAATTCAATAAACCCTGAAAGTGTTCATCGAGTGTAAAAAATAAATGCATGTAAAAATGTAACATTAAACATAGTTACAATAAAAAATATATTATATTAAAGTGACATGTTTATGTAAATAATGTGTAAATTATTAACGTAAATGTAAAATAAATAAGTTTTTTTAATTTTAAGAGCATTTACTATTAATTTATAAAAACAACATTTTAATCAAATAAAAACATTATTAAACATTTCCTCCAAATTTTTTAATATATATTTTTATACTACATTTTTTAGTTATGACATTGTTGCATACGCTACTTTTTTTTAAATAACCTTTTTTAAAGTCAATTTTCTTTTATTGATGTATTAATCTTAACTTAACATTTTTATTAAATAAAGTGTGCAGCTCCCCCTAGAGGTTTGTGAGTAAATTATTAACTCAATAAACCTTAAAGGGGTCCATGGAAAGGTAAAAAAGGGAAATGAATGCATTTAAAAAATGTTAATACAAAAAATAAAATGTTAAAATTAAAAGATACTTTAAATATTTTAGAGTTGATTGATTTCTGGGTCATAAGAAAGGATGCTAACTCCCAGCTAACGTCGCTACAAGGGTTAGCGTAGCTAGAGAGTTGGTAGAGGGCGCTGCTTCTATAGTGAGTATGTGTTCTTCTGAATTTCGCTGTCGCTAATGGTGTCAGAAGTAGGATGGTCAGAAACAAGGTTCTCCAGATTAATTTCTTGAGTTCCAGATTTTCTGAGTTAATAATCTCAACGTTGTCGCTAACATAATGACATTAGCATCACGATCAGCGCAAGCGAAACCTGAATGTCTCGTTTCATTAAACACCGACGACATCAGCGACGAGCTTCTGACGGACAGAAATAATTTGCCCTCTGAAGATGATTCTCTTCATCACTCGCTCCTGGTTCGTAACGAGCGCCGACGTCTCGTCCAATCACATCATCCGTGAGAAGCGAGCGACGCGATGATGAGTTTGTCTTCTCTGAACGACTCCATGAATTGTTTCTCTCGCTGTAATGAAGGAACACATTATTCTGATCATCCGGATTGAAAGTGAAGCGACAGGTTCACCAGAAGTGATCTGTGACCTTTGACATAGACTAGGTGGTCATAATGTTTTAGCTCATGTACGGCGAGTTCAGGTCATGATTTTTAACCGTGTTGGATTAAAGTTGCAAAAAGTTTGTTTCACCTTTTGTAATTTTCATTATCAGTGTCTGCTTTGAGTATCTCCTGCAGCGTGTGTGTTAGATTGATTAGTGTTTGAGGTTTTATGTGTATTTCATTCTTTCATATGAGTAAATGTTATGGTTTTTGTTTGCAAGAAAAGTTTTTACGTGTGTTTGTGAGGTTTTAAATTTGTGTGAGAAGTCTTCATATTTGTGAGGTTTTCTAGTGCCTGTGCGAGAGTTTTTGAGAGATTTTATTTTAATACTATAATTTTTATGTGAGTGCATTCATGTGTGAGGTTTTTCTTAATGTGTGCGTTTCATTTTTTTTTTTCAAATCTGTTCAGCTCTGAACCCATTTTGAGAGACAGAGAAACTGTAAGGTTTTCACCATTAAAAAAAACAAACTTGTATACGTTTGGTTATCACTTGTGTAATTTTGTGTGTAAGGCTTTTGCATTTAGGAAATGTTGGTTCAGGGACATATTTTAACAGTTTTCTGTGTCAGAGGTTTTACATTTGAGTTTTTCCATAGTTTAAAAAAATTATGTTAGATTTTAACGCCGGTTTTGTGTGTGTGCTTTTCACATTTGAAAGGCTTTCTGCTTGTTTACATTTTGTGTGTAAGGCTTTTGCATTTAGGAAATTTTGGTTCAGGGACGTTCAAACATATTTTTGTGTCTCAGAGGTTTTACATTTGTGTGTGAGGTTTGCCAGATTAAATATTTGTTCATAAAATGTGATCTTTAAATGTCCACATGATCACATGTGTTAGATTTTCACACTCGTTTTTACAGTACCTAAATGTGTCTGGGAAGTTTTCTGCTCGTTTAAGATTTGAGTGCCTGAGAGGTTTTACATTTGTGTGTGAGATTTTGGAGATTTAAATTGAACTACATATTTATGCATGAAAGGTTTTCACATGCATGAATGTGAGCTTTTAATATCCCAATGGGTTATTTAACATTAGTGTCAGATTCTACACTTGTTTTTACTAGTTTGTTTGTGAGATTTTCAAATGTGCATGGTTTTCTACTTATTTATCATTTGAGTTTCGGAGAGGTTTTACATTTGTGTGTGAGGTTTGCCAGATTAAATATTTGTGCATGAAATCTGAGGTTTTAATGTCCACATGATTTTCCCACGTGTGTTAGATTTTCACACTAGTTCTTACAGTACCTTTATGCGTCTGTCAAGTTTTCTGCCTGTTTAAGATTTGAGTGCCTGAGAGGTTCTAATGTGTGTTATATTTAAATTGAACTACATATTTATGCATGAAAGGTTTTCACATGCATGAATGTGAGCTTGTTCACATTAGTGTCAGATTTGACACT
This sequence comes from Callionymus lyra, assembly GCF_982586985.1. Lineage (NCBI taxonomy): Eukaryota > Metazoa > Chordata > Actinopteri > Syngnathiformes > Callionymidae > Callionymus > Callionymus lyra. The sequence goes on from NC_141833.1 coordinate 16,761,817, forward strand.
TGTTTTTACTAGTTTGTCTGTGAGATTTTCCTATCTGATCATCCGGATTGAAAGTGAAGCGACAGGTTCACAAGAACTGATCTGTGACCTTTGACATAGACTAGGTGGTCATAATGTTTTAGCTCATGTACGGCGAGTTCAGGTCATGATTTTTAACCATGTTGGATTAAAGTTGCAAAAAGTGTGTTTCACATATTGTAATTCTCATAATCAGTGTCTGCTCTGAGGATCTCCTGCAGCTTGTGTGTTAGATTTACAAGTGTGTGTGAGGTTTTAAATTTGTGTGTGAAGTTTTCATATTTGTGAGGTTTTCTAGTGCCTGTGCGAGAGTTTGTCTGTGAGATTTTCCTATGGTTTTCTACTCTTTTATGATTTGAGTCTCAGAGAGGTTTTACATTTGTGTGTGAGGTTTGCCAGATTCAATATTTGTGCATGAAATCTGAGGTTTTGATGTCCACATGATTTTCCCACGTGTGTTAGATTTTCACACTAGTTCTTACAGTACCTTTATGCGTCTGTCAAGTTTTCTGCCCGTTTAAGATTTGAGTGCCTGAGAGGTTTTAAAAATGTGTGTTAGATTTAAATTGAACTACATATTTATGCATGAAAGGTTTTCACATGCATGAATGTGAGCTTGTTCACATTAGTGTCAGATTTGACACTTGTTTTTACTAGTTTGTCTGTGAGATTTTCAAATGTGCATGTTTTCTACTTATTTATCATTTGAGTCTCAGAGAGGTTTTACATTTATGTGTGAGGTTTTTTGGAGACTTAAATGAAATCAAAGGTGTATGCATGTAAGGTTTGTTTTCAATTGCAGAAATGTGAGGTTTTAACATCCATAAGCGTTTTCCACATGCGTGTCGGATTTTAACACATGTAAGTGAGATTTCCGCAATCGTAAGGTTTTCTGATTGTTTAAGTGTCTGAGAGGTTCTTTTATTCCAGGTTTTCTTCAGGTGTAGTTTTAGCATTCCGGGTACGTGAGAGATTTCCAGCTCAGGTTCTCAAGCAGGAAGTGACTCAACGTCAGATCACAGGTTCCATGTGAAAACCTCACACGATGGTCCAAGAATAACAGCGAGTGATTATCGATGTTCAACCACTTCCTGTCTTGACGGTTTCGTTCCGGGCTCCCTCGCCGCCTCCCACGGCGCCGTCAAACTTTGTTTTGCGTGGCGGACTTTCAAGAGCGTGTCGTTGATTAAACGCCGGCGCCAGTCGAGGGCGTGCGTTGGATTCGTGCGTTGGATTCGTGCTCGTATCAAGCATCTGTCACCGCCGGGCCTTTGACGGGAAGAAAGTCTTTTCTTAGACGTCTTGAGCTGAAGGTTTCCAGCTTCTTTGTTTCAGACGAGCCGAGGTTTAATTAAAATAGCTCCGAGGTGAACTCGCCACTTTCTAATGGAAATGTTTCTATTTATTAAGCTGCGGAAAATTACATCTCACATGTTTGACCTCCAACTGTTGACTGGCTTCTTTTTTTTTCTTCTCTGGCGATTTTAATTAATTTATCCAGAGGAAAAGACTCTGAATGTATTTTGACAAGAACATTAATTCAATTTCTCTTCGACCATTTGCATCGTCTGTGATTTAACTGGGAAACTTTGGTTATGAATTAATTTTACAATCTTGGTTTTAGGGATAAAAGTTCTTTCCCTCATTATTTTTTTGTTTTGTTTTATGGTCGAAATTCATTCAAACTCATGCAAGAACATATTTTATTTTTCTCAAACTCCATTCTCCTATTTATGTTGGATTTTAAAAAAGAAAACTATTTTGTGACCTGACCTTTTTTTTTACTGGTAGATTTTTTGCTTGTGAAAATTGTATAAATGTATATTTTATTGGTAGACATTTTCTATTTATGGTCAAACTCTGGTGAGTGGCAAAAATAACATTTCTTATACATTTTTTGTTCCAATAAAATGTGTTTTTTTTTTTTTTCTAGCAGAGAATTGCTTTTTACTTTTTTTTAGCTCACCTATGTTGCTATCAATGCTAAGTGTTAGCATCTAGCTACTGGTCACTTTTTTTTGACTTAGCTTATTTTAACGGGTGAATTTTAGATTAATTAATTAAAAATACTTTTTAGACAGATATGTTTTCATTAGTTCATTTTTGTCTGTCTAATTTAGGTTTCTCCCATTTTTGCTCCAATTAAATGTTAAAAAAAAACATTCTGTTTGTACACAAATAAATAGGATTTAAAAACGTTGGTGATCATGTATATAGAAATACAAATTTCTACTTAAAAAGTAATTTTGTTCTGTTTTGTAGTGTAAGTAGAGGATTTTTATTTTTATTTTTTAACTCGTCTACGTTACTAGCAATGCTAACTGTTAGCGTTTAGCTCCTGATCTCCGGAGCATTTTAAGTCTTATCACAACCAAAATTCCATCAGTTTAAAAAAAAAGTGGTGTTCTGTTTTTTTCCTTTGGAGACTTTTAAACTTTATATTTTACGGATCAAATTATTTTCTCATAAGTTTATTTTTTTGAATTCAAGTCCAATTCACAGTTTCAAGCTAGTAGCAACAATGCTATGTTTCCTTTAATGATTGTTTATACACAAATAAAGATGATTTACAAAATGTAGTCAATCAATTTTGATGTTCATTTTACTATAAATACAAGTGTTTCACCTAAAAAAAGTTTCCTCACGTTTTTTTTGGCAGAGGGCGCATTTTATTTATCTATGTTGCTAGCTATGCTAACTGTTAGCTTCTCGCTCCCGATCTCTACACCATGTTATGTCTTTATGGAAACGCACAACTTTTTTTCTGTAAGTCAGGGTCGTCAGTAGAAATAGTATTTAGAATTTATGTTCTTTAATGCTGGTTTGTACACAATTCAAGAAATACACATGTTTTACTACAAAGGGTACCGTTTCATTTTAGTGTTTTTGTGGCGGGAGATTGTCTATGAAAGTATCAGTTCTATCATTATAATGAATAGTTGAACATTTTGGGGCCATCATTTAATATAAAATATTCTATATCGAAAGGTAATTTTTTTACACAGTTTTATATTGTAATTCTGATAATTCAAAACTACTTTTTCTCATTTCAATATTTCTCCATTTGTAGCCTCTTTTTTAAATCCAACATACAAACGTTGGTACAATCGTGCACAACATCCATCATCATCCAATCACGGCCTCATATTTCCAGCGAAGGGCTCTCAGAGACTCCATCTCGCCCACAGTAATGGAGAACACTCCATCGCTCCTCCGCCCGGTCATAATCACGCTCATAATTGATCGCCGCTGTCGCATTGTTATTTGATCAATCTGCTTTCTGCGCCTCTAATGAGAGGGAATGACGATTTAACGACCGGGCGGGGGCGGAAGGCGTCTGTACATGGTCGGGCGCCATATGCCGGGCCGTCGGCTTTCGTCGTCCTCCTCGGTTAATTTGAGTCGGAGCCGCTAATTAAAGCGCTCCTGCCATGTCCTCACCTTCGGGATATTAGCTAGCGCCGCGCCGCTCTGCATTCCAATTAATCAATTAACAAGTGAGCCGCCGGCGTCCCGGAACACACGCCGACCGACGCTGAATAATGCAGGAGTTTAATCAGCGCGTTTGATGCGACGGATCACAGAGGATATCGCACCTGGGGTCGCGGTTTGGCAGCGTGAGGTTCATTTAGAGTTGCTTTGTCGTGTCGCGAACACGGCTTTTTTGTTCAAATAACAACCGAGCGATGAGGCCGGGAGGTTTACAGCTGTGCTGGAGAGAGGTTCTCATGAGTGAGTGTGTAATGTGCCAGTGAATGGGAGGTTTTCATTTGTTTTTAAAATGTTCTATTGTGTGTTTAAAACTCTTTTACTTGTTTCGGAGATTGTCATGTGTGTGTTTACGGTTGAGTATGTGAAGTTTTCTCTTGTGTGTTTAAAACCCTTTTATTTGTTTCGGTAACTGTAATTTGTGCTCGTGAAAGATTTTCACACAGGTTCATGTGGACTTTTCAATTGTGTGAGAGATTGTCATATGTGTGTTTACGGTTGAGTATGTGAGGTTTTCTCTTGTGTGTTTAAAACTCCTTTACTTGTTTCGTTAATTGTAATTTTTGCTCGTGAAAGATTTTCATAAAGGTACATGTGGACTTTTCACATGTGTGAGAGATTTTCATGTGTGTGTTTACGGTTGAGTATGTGAGGTTTTCTCTTGTGTGTTTAAAACTCTTTTACTTGTTTCGGTAATTGTAATATGTGCTCGTGAAAGATTTTCACACAGGTACATGTGGACTTTTCACCTGTGTGAGAGATTGTCATACGTTTGTTTATGGTTAAGTATGTGAGGTTTTCTCTTGTGTGTTTAAAACTCGTTTACTTGTTGGGGTAACTGTAATATGTGCTCGTGAAAGACTTTCATAAGGGATCTTGTGGACTTTTCACTTGTGTGAGAGATTGTCATACGTTTGTTTATGGTTAAGTATGTAAGGTTTTCACTTGAGTATATATAACTTCATTTGTTTTTAAATACCCAGGTATTTCAAATGTCCATGGTAGATTGTTATACAAGACAATGTGGAGTTTAAGCATGTGTGAGAGATTGTCTCATTTCTGTTAACGTTTGTTTATGAGAGATTCTTACTTGTGTGTTTTTTTACCTGTTCCATTAAATTCAAATTTGATCGTTTTTTTTTAGGTGTGAGAGGTTATCTTACATGTGTTTGTTTATATAAGGTTTTCACATTCAGGTAATTCAAATTTTTGATTATGAGAGATTTTTTTGGAATACTCTACACAAGTATGTGTGAGAGGTTGTCTTATGCGTGTTTACGGTTGTGTATGTAAGGTTTTCACTTCTGATTATGACTTTTACTTTATTTGTTCAGGTGGTTCAAATTTGTACATGTGTGTATGTGTGAGGTTTTCAACTGTGTGTGCTTTTAATGTGTGTTTGAGTCTTAGGTTCTAACCTGTGCTTTCACAGGTTGTTTTTTTTTCCACAAAATTGGGGAGAGGTTCTTGAATACTTGTATACGTGAGGTTTTCACTTGTGTGTTTACATGTGTACTTTCACTTTTTTACTTGTTATGGGAACTCAAATGTTGTTCATGGGAGATTTTCATGTACATTCATGTGGAATCTTCAAGTGTGAGCGATTGTCTTATGTGCGTTTACGGTTATGTATGTGAGGTTTTCACTTGTGTGTTTACATGTGTACTTTCACTTTTTTAATTGTTAAGGGAACTCAAAAGGTGTCCATGAGAGATTTTCATGTATATTCATATGGAATCTTCAAGTGTGAGCAATTGTCTTATGTGCGTTTACGGTTATGTATGTGAGGTTTTCACTTGTGTGTTTACATGTGTACTTTCACTTTTTTAATTGTTAAGGGAACTCAAAAGGTGTCCATGAGAGATTTTCATGAACATTCATGTGGAATCTTCAAGTGTGAGCGATTGTCTTATGTGCGTTTACGGTTATGTATGTGAGGTTTTCACTTGTGTGTTTACATGTGTACTTTCACTTTTTTACTTGTTATTGGAACTCAAATGTTGTTCATGGGAGATTTTCATGAACATTCATGTGGAATCTTCAAGTGTGAGCGATTGTCTTATGTGCGTTTACGGTTATGTATGTGAGGTTTTCACTTGTGTGTTTACATGTGTACTTTCACTTTTTTAATTGTTAAGGGAACTCAAAAGGTGTCCATGAGAGATTTTCATGTATATTCATATGGAATCTTCAAGTGTGAGCGATGTCTTATATGTGTTTACGGTTATGTATGTGAGGTTTTCACTTGTGTGTTTACATGTGTACTTTCACTTTTTTACTTGTTAAGGGAACTCAAATCTTCATGTACATTCATGTGGAATCTTCAAGTGTAAGCGATTGTCTTATGTGTGTTTACGGTTATGTATGTGAGGTTTTCACTTGTTTGTGCACGGATATCACATGTTTTAAGTGTGGTTTTATACACATTTTCATTTGCGTGTGTATCTAGGTTTTGACATGTGCTTTCACATTTTTTTTTTATTTGATTGGTGAGAGGTTCTTAAATGCCTGTATGCATGTTAGGTTTTCGCTGGTGTTAGATTTGACTTATACTGTATGTGAGGGATATTTACATACATGTGGGAGAATTGAATTGTGTTGGCGTTCAAGTTCTTCAGAGGCGTTTACGCGTTAGATTTTCACACTTGTACGCAGTGTTATCAAAACGTGTCGCCGACCTGAAGCATGCGTTACGAATTTGTCAGGCTCGCGTGAGATGTTTTTGACTTGACAGGTTTTCCCCCTCGTGACGGAGGTACAAATCCCTCGCTGCCCCGCACCAGATACCAAATAAACCTCCCGCCTCGCTCGTCTATTTCGTGCCGAACATCTGAAGGTCTTGAAGCCTCAGAGAATAACAAAGCAGACGATTCCGAAAACAGAGTTTTTTTTTTCTCCTCCTCACGACTTTTTGAGAATCTTCACCCGACTCAGCCTCGGCTATTTCGGGAGGAATCGGGTGAGAATCCGTCGGCGGTATCTTCCCGATAATCATGGCCTCATTATCTCGCGTCCCGCCACGGCGCCGCGGCCCGGCGGATCAGGGAGTGCGAGACCTTGTGTTCTCCGCTGAGCTCAGGAGATGGATGGAGCTCATCGGCATTCAGGGTCTTCGCTCTTCGCCGCCGGAGCTTCAGGTGAGGCGGGCGACGTCTTCCGAAGGGGCGTCCGTCCGTCACGTCCGGGCGGAGTAATTGATGGCGCCGGCGAGACCTCGTCACTCCCGCTCCGAGTCTCGCTCCTGATGGACGTTAAACTCTCCGAGAAGGTGTTTAATTCAGAGGGAAACGGTCCTTGAAATGTTGTCGATATGTTGGAGGGTTTTTTTTTTTCTACTCGTGTGCTGGTGAGGTTTTCACGTACAAAAAAAAGGGAGGCGTTGACACATTTCTGGACACGTATTTTCACGTGAGGTTTTCTCCAAGGCTTGAGTGAGGTTTTCGTACACGTGGGAGAGATGTTTCCAAACAACAATAGAGGTTCTCCCAGTTCTCAAGAGTGGGGGTGTGGATTGTCAAGAATCTGGCGATACGATATGTATCACGATACAAAGGAAACTATATCGTGATACTGTAGTAACAAGTATATATTTGTAGTATTGTCCAGTACTTGACTCTGGTGTTGTAGTATTTACAGACCACATGACTCTTGACAAAGTCGTAACTGCTTTCATTTGTTTTCAAACCAAAATATGTTCAAACATCATCTTTAAAAGCTACTGGAGTCACGGTATCCTCTCGTCCTCAGTTGTAACTGCTTATTATTTGTTTTTAAACCAAAATATGTCCATACATCATCTTTAAAAGCTACTAGAGTCACTGTATCCTCTCGTCCTCAGTTGTAACTGCTTTCTTTTGTTTTCAAACCCAAAAATATGTCCAAACATCATCTTTAAAAGCTACTGGAGTCACTGTATCCTCTCATCCTCAGTTGTAACTGCTTTCTTTTGTTTTCAAACCAAAATATATCCAAACATCAGCTTTAAAAGCTACTGGAGTCACTGTATCCTCTCGTCCTCAGTTGTAACTGCTTTCATTTGTTTTCAAACCCAAAAATATGTCCAAACATCAGCTTTAAAAGCTACTGGAGTCACTGTATCCTCTCGTCCTCAGTTGTAACTGCTTTCTTTTGTTTTCAAACCAAAATATGTCCAAACATCATCTTTAAAAGCTACTGGAGTCACTGTATCCTCTCGTCCTCAGTTGTAACTGCTTTCTTTTGTTTTCAAACCAAAATATGTCCAAACATCAGCTTTACAAACTACTGGAGTCACTGTATCCTCTCGTCCTCAGTTGTAACTGCTTTCATTTGTTTTCAAACCCAAAAATATGTCCAAACATCAGCTTTAAAAGCTACTGGAGTCACTGTATCCTCTCGTCCTCAGTTGTAACTGCTTTCTTTTGTTTTCAAACCAAAATATGTCCAAACATCATCTTTAAAAGCTACTGGAGTCACTGTATCCTCTCGTCCTCAGTTGTAACTGCTTTCATTTGTTTTCAAACCCAAAAATATGTCCAAACATCAGCTTTAAAATCTGCTGGAGTCAACTGTATCCTCTCGTTCTCAGTCATCGCCGGGATCTCACGGAATTTCATTGTCGCTATCAAGCAACACAAACCAAAAAGCATATGTATAGAAAATCTCACTCACATATATCAACCAGCTGCTGACAATCATAAACCACTAATAATGCTGGTGTGAAAAGGTTTCTGAGAGGTTTTCACTTGTGTCTATTATTTATTGTTAAGTGTCATGACATAGGCTTGGACGTGTGCGAGGTATTTTTCATTTTATTTATTAATGATTGGAGAGAGGTTTTTATAATGTTGTGTGGGTGTGAGGTTTTCACTTACGTGAGAGTTTTTTTTATATTCCTGTGAGGGATTGTCACTTGTGACTGACATTTCGTGTGGGAGCTTTTAACGTATGTTTTGAGTTCTGCATTTGTGAGAGGTTAGCCATTTTGTGTGTGTTTAGTTTGAGCGTTAGATTATCACCAGTTCGAGCGAAAGCTGGTCATCTCTTTGTGAGGTTTTAAAAGTGTGCAAACGAAAGGTTCTCACAGAAACTTGAGGTTTTCAAATGTGCTACGTCAAGATTATTAAAAAATGCAGTTCCACATGTGTCTGCTCATCTTAGACACACCTGGCTTGGGCCTCATTAACCATGACCCCGGGTAGCTGGGACAAGTGAAAAATAGATCCATTTAATGTAGAAAAGGAAAGGAAGGCAGGAAGCGAAGGAGTCGACGCAGCAAAATCTGAGTGACTTGTGTGTGGAAGACCAAACTTGCTGACTCGACACTCGTCTGACCCGAGCGTCGAGTCCCGTCAAACTGGGAAATGTCAAGATGGCGGCAGTTAACCCGGATAAATGCCAGCGGAACACACTTTGTGATGTTCAATTTTTATTTTTTTCCCTCCTCACCGCGAGCCTGTCAGTGGCGACACCAGCGTTTAGTATTCAAGAGAGCGGCTCGTCCAGTACAGCCGGGGTCACGGGCGAGTCCGTCAGGTTTTTTTTTTTAAAACATTTAGCTCCGGTTTTCCTCCCACGCGGTCGCGCCGCCTGACGGGACGCCACACTCCCCGCTCAGGGTTTAATTTTCTTTGAAGGGTCTCCGACGTGTGCGATTCACCTTCTGCGAGTAGAAACTTCCTCTTCTGAACCACCGGGGATTGAAAAAAACTTCAAACCTCTCATGAAGCGACTTTGAAATGAGACTCGCACAGTGAGTGTCGAATCCAAACTAAGTTGAAGTACACAACAACGACGACGACGACAACGGATTACCAAACATCAAATGAAGTTGAGTCATTAAGAACACTTTAAAGGTGTGATGGTGAGGTTCTCATTTATTACGTTGTTTGTGCGATGTGAGAGATTATCCCTTGTGTGTATGTATTTGGGTTGTGTGTGTTTAATGTTATTGACTTTGTACAAAAAAGAAACTTAAGTGTGTGGTACCATCAAAAGCTAGACAGTCTGGCTTCTGTAAACATCACTCTACAGAGACAGCTTTATTGAAAGTGTTCAGTGACATCATGATGTCGGCTGACTCGGGTAAATCCACTGTTCTGGTTCTCTTGGATCTGTCCTCAGCCTTTGACACAGTTGATCACCAGATCCTGCTGAGAAGACTGAGGGATGAAGACTGTCTGGGTCTGTGTTAGAATGGTTCTCATCTTACCTTTCTGGGCGCAGTTTTAGTGTATCTGCCAATCAAACGAGGTCTGAATCGGCAGATGTGTTGTGTGGAGTCCCTCAAGGTTCTGTTCTGTGTCCTTTATTGTTTTTGCTGTACTTGATTCCCCTCAGTAAAATCATTCAGAGATTTCCAGATGTTTCTTATCACATTTTTGCTGATGACATCCAGCTCTACTGCTCTTTTGATCCAACTGAGCCCCAGAGGCTGAACAGCTTAGTCAATTGTTTGTTAGAAATCAAACAATGTCTGAGTGAAAACACTTTACAGCTTAATGTGGACAAAACTGAAACTCTGGTGATTACTCCTGATGATAAGATTCCAGGGTTGAGTCAGTACTTGGGTGACTTAGGTCAGTCTGTCAAACTGAGCCTGAGAAACCTGGGTGTTGTATTTGATAAAGACATGTCTCTTGTTCAACACTGCAGAAAACTGACCAGAAACTGTTTCCTTCAACTGAGAAAAATCTCTAAACTTAGGAAAATGTTGTCGGAACATGATCTGGAGCTTGTAATCCATGCGTTTGTTTCTTCTCGTCTGGACTATTGTAACAGTTTGTTTTCATGTCTTAACAAGAAGGATCTGTCTCACCTGCAGTTGATTCAGAACTCGCTCTAGTAGGAGAACTCACATTTCTCCGATCCTTAAAACTCTTCACTGGCTTCCAGTTTCTTTCAGGATCAACTTTAAAATTCTGGTTCTTACTTTCAGATCTATTCATGGTCAGGCTCCTCCTTACATCACTGATCTGATCCAGCCTTACACCCCAGCTCGGGCTCTGAGGTCTGTGGATCAGAATCTACTGATGGTTCCAAGCACACGGCTCAGGACCAGAGGAGAGAAATCTTTTCAGGCTGTTGCTCCTAAGCTTTGGAACGATCTTCTCTCTCTTTGTGCTTGATGGATCTACTGACTCCTTTAAGAAACATCTTAAGACGTTTCTATTTGTTCAGGCTTTTCCTTGAATTTCTCGAACTCCTGTGTTGTTCTCAGTATTATCTTGATCTTTAAAGTATGTACTTTTTTGAGTATTGTTTTGATTGTTTAAGCGCTTTGTGACCCTGGTCTCGAAAAGCGCTATATAAATAAATATTACTTACTTACTTACTTACAGGAGAGGTTCATAAGTAAAGCTAGAAGGTTCCACACTTGTGAGAGGTTTTCACTTGTGTGTGTTTTTCTGTGTGCCTAATTTAGGGCCATTTCATTTAAATTTGAAAGCATCTGAAGCGTTTGAAATTATCTTCAACTAGAAGTTTATAACGGGCACAGAAAGATTTCTCACATGTGAGAGGTTTTCACTTGTGTCTGTGTGTGTTTTAGTGTGTGTTTAATGTGGGGCAATTTTAATGTAAAAGCAGCTAAAGTGTGTTATCATCTTAAACTATCAGGAGATGTTTAGAAATGGTGCAAAAAAGGTTACACACATGTGAGAGGTTTTCTCTTGTGTGTGATTTTCTGTGTGCCTAATGTAGGGCCGTTTTATTTAAATGTAAAAGTAACTTAAGCGTTTGAAATCATCTTCAACTACCAGGAGAGGTTCATAATCGGGCGCAGAAATATTCCACACACGTGAGAGGTTTTCACTTGTGTGTGTTTTCGTGTGTGCTTAATGTATGGCCATTTCATTTTAATGTAAAAGCAACTGAAGTGTGTGAAATCATCTTCAACTACCAGGAGAGGTTTAGAAATGGTGCAAAAAAGGTTCCACACATGTGAGAGGTTTTCACTTGTGCGTATGTTTTTGTGTGGGTCAATACATTTTCATGTACACAACTACTAAAGTGTGTGAAACAATCTAAAACCATTGAGGAGAGGTTCATATCAAGGACAGAAAACTTCAAAACGTTTGAGAGGTTTTCACTTGAATTTGTTTCATATGGGGCCAATACATTTTCTGTAAAAGCTACAAAAGGAGAGGTTCATACCAGAAAAGTTATAAACGTGTGAGAGGTTTTCACTTGTGTGTGTTTCATGTGGGACCAATACATTTTTTCAAGTACACAGCTAGTGTGTGAAGTGTGTGAAACAATCTAAATAGAGTCAGGAGAGGTTCATAATGGGTGCAGAAAGTTTATACGTGTGTGAGAGGTTTTCACTTTTGTGTGTTTTATGTGGGGCCAGTACATTTATTTATATAAAAAGTAAATAAAAGTATTTTTAGCCATCTTTAAGCAGTCAGGAAGTTTTAGAAATGGTGTACAAAGTTTGCACATGTGTGAGAGGTTTTCACTTGTGTGTATGATTTTATTTTTATGAATCACCATTAGTGACAGTGATTCATTAAGACTCTACAGGGAGCAACACATCTCAACACAACACACAACAGTTAAGAAGGTACACAAAAACTCTACTGAGCCATGAGTCACTGCAGAAAATGATGAATCAAAATGCACAGCAACGAGTCACCAAATAATAACTCACTGACTCAATACTACACTGTGCACCACAATGAATCCCCAAACTTTGACTCATATGTGACTCGACTGATGAGTCAATGGCAGGTGTGTGTAATATTGTGTGTCTGTGCTCCGCAGATGTGTGCGACAGCTCTCTGGTGACTCACCTGCAGCCGTCCTCCTTCAGGAGCTCATCCCAGCTCTCCGGGAGCCACGCGGCGGGATACGCCAAACTCAACCGCAGAGAAGGTGAGTCGGGGGGGGGGGGCGTATGACTCGAGTCGCAACGAGTCAAACTGGCGGCCCTGAGGAGTCCGACTCATGGGTTTCGGTGTCTGTCAGAGTCAGTTTCCAGCAGCAGGAATCATTTAGACGCTCTTGTCTGCAGCGCTCGACAACAAAGAGGAACAAATTGGAGCCGAAATCATCCGTCGCTTTAATTGGAGTTAAAAATATGAAACGTAATTACAGCCTGTTCTGGTTTGTGTGATTTGATTCACTCGCCTTTGTCGGCTCCTCTGTCTGTCGCACAATGGTGGGGATGAGGAGTCGAGACGTCTGCTGGAGGGAGGGAACCACAACACACACACACACACACACACACACACGCACAATACAAGATACAGACACACACACAATACACTGACACACACACACAAAGATACATAAATGCCCATAGACACTCACAAATACACACAAACATACACACAAGCTCACACATACACACCAAGACACGCACAAACAACCTCACACATGCGCGATTAAAAAAACACACTTAAAGACACTGATATGGACGCACAAAAAGACGAACAAGCACAAAGACGAAGCTCACACATAGACGCACAAAGACACACGTACACGCACACAAGTGAGCACGTAAGTCCATAAAGACACACACTCACAAGCGCACACATACCCGCATAACAACACACAAACACGCACACAAGAGAGCACGTAACTTCGTAAAGACACACACACAAAAGAGCACATATACACACACAAAGTAAGTAAGTAAGTAAGTAAGTCATTTGTATTTATAAAGCACTTTTCCACAAAGACACACTTACATGCAGGCAAACACACACAAAGACACACACACGCAAAGACGAACACACACATACACGCACAAAGACACATGTGCACACATACATCTACAAAGACGCACACGCTCTCACGGTGAAACAAAAACACACACAAAGACAGACATGTACAAAGACACACTTACATGCACACATACACACACAAAGAAACACAAACAAAGACACACACAAAGACGAACACACATATACACGCACAAAGACACACTTACATGCACACACAAAGAAACACAAACAAAGACACACACAAAGACGAACTCACATACACGCACAAAGACACATATAAACACACACAAGTGCACACATACATGCACAAAGACGCACACGAATTTCTCGAACTCCTGTGTTGTTCTCGGTGTTGTCTTGATCTTTGAAGTATGTACTGTTTTGAGTATTGTTTTGATTGTTAAAGCGCTTTGTGACCCTGGTCTCGAAAAGCGCTATATAAATATATATTACTTACTTACTTACTTACACACTCGCACGATAAAAAAAAAACACACACACACACACAAAGACCCACTTACATGCACACATACACACACAAAGTAACACAAACAAAGAAACACTCAAAGACAAACACACACATACACGCACAAAGACACAGACATGCACACATTAAGAAACACAAACAAAGACACACACAAAGACGAACACACATACACACACAAAGACACATATAAACACACACAAGTGCACCCATACATGCACAAAGACGCACACACTCACACGATAAAAAACAAACACACACACACACACACACACAAGCTCACACACATACACAAAGACAAATAATGAAATAAAAATGACATTAAATCCAATAAATTAACATAACATTTGTCTCTAAAAATATCACAAACATACTCAACATAGTATTAATTATGTTTGAAAGATAAACAATAAAACTCAATATAAAAAATCATCACGTGACACAACAGCAGGTTTAAATGAGCATCAATGGACCAATAGCAAACTACATTAAAAATCCTCCTCAGTCGACCAATCAGACGATCCCTTACATTTAACCGACTGAATTCAAGATTGTCCGTCAACTGGAAAATCACTTCATTATTGACGAACTCCTGTGAACTTCATCTGCTCCTCCAGGTCTGCTGCTCCACTGACTTCCTGCTCATGTACACACACACACACACACACACACACACACACACACACACACACACACACACACCCACACACACACACACACACTCAGTGCCGCTCTAATAACAGCAGACAAATGGAGCAGGACTCCGGTGTCAGACTTCCTTGACAGATTGCAGGAGAAAGTTGAAGGAAGTGAAACAAAAGTCGCTCCAGGTGTCACTCAAGACGCTGTGATGACATCATCATTATAACAAATGATGACATTCAGGGTCAACACGAGTGTGTTTGCAGCTGCAGACTGAGCCCCTCTGTCCAAGTGTGTCGCTGTGTGTTGTTGTTGTTGTTATTGAGTTTGTGTGCAACCGTCCATGAGTACCTTTTTTGTGTTTGTATGTGTGGGTTTGTGTGTTGTTATTATGATTGTGTTTGTGTGTGATGCAACTTTATTTACACTTTTATTATACTTTAAACTCTTGTGTTTGTGTGCATATCTTTATGTATGTGTGATATGTGTGTTGTTATTATTATTGTATTTGTGTGTGATGTTACTTTGTTTTTTATTATTCTTATAACTCTTGTGTTTGTGTGCGTGTGTTTATGTATGTGTGAGTTTTTATTATTATTTTAATTATTCTTATAAAATTGGATTTGTGTGCAATTATCCATGAGTAAGTTTTTGTGTATTTGTTAGTTATGCTAGTTTATGTGTTGCTATTATTATTGTGTTTGTGTTGTAGCTTTATTATTTTTGTTTGGTGTTTTCTCGTGTTTGTATGTGGGGATTTTAGTGTATGTGTGAGTTATGTGCGTTTGTGTGTTTCCAATATGCAAGTTTTTTAATGTGTGTTTGTGTTCTGTGTATGTGTGTGCATGTGAGAGTTTTTGTTTCATGTGCACTTATGTGTGTAGGTTTGTGTAAGTTTGTGTTTGCGTCAAGTTGTGTTTTTGGGGGTGTGTGTATCTCTGTTTTTTGCCTATGTGCGTTTGTCTTCATGTGTGTGTCTGTCATATACATTTGTGTTTGCGTGTATTTGTGTGTGAGTTTTTGCATGTGTGAGTTCTTTTTAATGGGGCTGTGTGTTTTTGTGTCCATGTGCTTTTGTGTGAGTTTGTGCATGTCTGTTTGTGTCCATGTGTATTTGTGTTCATTTAAGTGCATGTTTACATTTGTCCCTGTGTGTGAGTGTGTTTGTGTCGGGTAAGTTGTGTGTTGAATGTGTGTTTGCGTCTTTGTGCTTTTGTTTGAATGTGTGCGTTTGTGCATTTGGGTTTGTGTCCATGTGAATTGGTGTATATTAGTGAGTTTGTCAACGTGTGTAAACGTTTGTGTGCATGTGTGTTTGTGTACATGTGTATTTGTGTGTGCGTTGGTTTGTGTGTGTTT
The DNA here is from genome assembly GCF_982586985.1 of Callionymus lyra. Taxonomy (NCBI): domain Eukaryota; kingdom Metazoa; phylum Chordata; class Actinopteri; order Syngnathiformes; family Callionymidae; genus Callionymus; species Callionymus lyra. Next base: position 16,777,516 of record NC_141833.1, read on the forward strand.
TTGTGTCTTTTTGCATTTCTGTGGACGTGTGTCTGTGTTCATGTGAACTTGTGTCCATTAGTGAGTTTGTCAATGTGTGTTTCTATGCACGTGTGTTTGTGTAGCTTGTGTTGTTGTGCATTTGTGTGTGCGCTGGTTTGTGTGTGCGTTTGCATCTTTGTGCATTGGTATTCTCGTGTAGGTTTGCGAGTGTGTGTGTGCATGTGTGTGTGCGTTTGTGTGCATGTGTGTGTGCGTTTGTGTGCATGTGTGTGTGGACGAACTAAAGTGCTTGCTCAGGTTCATTTGATGCCTCACAGCTCAAACACCAGATGGACAGAATTTGTGAAAAGATGCTGACCGGTGTTGACAACACACTTCCGAGTAACTTATGCTGCTTCACATACGTTTGGTTTCCATGACGATCTTCACTCATCAACAGCTTTCATCCTCGTTACACAATTAAACTACGTTTAGAACGAAAACATTTGTTTCGTTGTTGAGGATGTTGTTAAGATCTTCTGGACGTGTGTGTGTGTGTGTGTGTGTGTGTCCAGGAGCGGGCGGCTGGTCTCCCCTGACCTCCGACACACACCAGTGGTTGGAGGTCGACCTCGGCCAGAGAACCACCATCACGGCGGTCGCCACCCAGGGACGCTACGGCAGCTCCGATTGGCTGACGTCGTACCTGCTGATGTTCAGCGACACGGGACACAACTGGAGACAGTACCGGCAGGAGGAGAGCATCGGGGTGAGTCCTGGTTACTGCTCAGTCTCTCATGTTGAGAAACAAACTCTAGTGTCATTTATGGATATGACGAAGAGCTGGCTGGAATGTGCCACCTGGTGGAGGATCACTGGTATTGCAAGGCAAAGAGAAGTTGGATAGCCGAGGTCTAGTAGGAGTGTGTTAGCAAGAATCGGACGATACGATACAAATCACGATGCAGGGACAACAATACAGTATATAGTGATACTGTAGTAACAAGTATATATTTGTAGTATTGTCGAGTACTTGACTCTGGTGTTGCAGTATTTACAGACCACATGACTCTTGACGAAGTCATAACTGCTTTCATTTGTTTTTTAAACCAAAATATGTTCAAACATCAGCTTTAAAAGCTGCTGGAGTCACTGTATCCTCTCGTCCTCAGTCATCTCCAGGGTCTCATCGGTTCTGATTGTTCCTTGAGCTGCGAGGACGTTGCCATCTAGCGACCGGAATATTTATTGCAACACAAAAATGTATAAATGCTGTTCTGCATGTAAATAAATAAATGTAATTATTTTTATACACAGTTGATTGAAATATAAACCATAAATGATAAAAATGAAATATGAACAAATCTGATCAAAAATTAATTTAAAAAAACAAGACAAAAACAAAAAAAGTACCAAAAAGTAGAAAAAATTGCAATCTTCAAGTGTATCATTATTTTCTAAAAAGATTTTCATATGTTCAAGTTAGCCCCCCCTACTGGTGGTACATTGTTATTGTCAAAATGTTTAAAGGATTTCTTTAACAATAACGAGACAAAGAAAAGGATTCTGGGTAAAAAGTCATTTAGAGATTCATACCTGTGACGCAACAGAAGCTTCCTGTTCTTGCGCTCTACGACTGTGCGTTGTTCAAGCGAGCGAGCGAACCGACGAAAAAAGTTTGATGGACTTTTTTTTTTTGTACCTGGCCCGGGGCCACAGTCCCCGCCACGCCTGGATGAATAGAATAAACCAGTTGTGCGAGCGGTTCCGGTGTCGCGGCGCAGATTTATGCGGCGCGGTCGCCGGTTCCTGCGAGTCTGAGCCGCGCTCGGCGTGAAGGTTCCTGGCAACAGGTGAGCTCAGTCAGCAGCAGTCCTTCCTTCATTCATTATTGACGGCGAGTCAAAGGCTGCGGATGAATGTGATTATCCCGGCGGGGAGGACACTTCCCCGGGAGACGTCACCTGACCACGCTCGGATCACCGGAGATGAATTTTGGAATTTTTTTTTTTTAAAGAAACAAAGCAGCTGGTTCAGGTTTTCCTCAGCCTTCACTGGGGCATGAACATACCTTTTGAGTTTTCACACATTTTTCTTAAATATTTAAGCATAAAATAACCTTAAATGGTTGCCATAGTGACACTTTTTTTGTGAGTATATTTTTGAGCAACCTTCTGCATGAGGAATGTTACCAGACGAGTGTAAGTAAGTAAGTAATTTGTATTTATAGAGCGCTTTTCCAGACCAGGGTCACAAAGCGCTTAAACAATCAAAACAATACTCAAAAAAGTATATACTTTAAAGGTCAAGATAATACTGAGAACAACACAGGAGTTCAAGGAAAAGCCTGAACAAATAAAAACGTCTTAAGATGTTTCTTAAAGGAGTCAGTAGATCCATCAAGTGTGTATTCTGAAATACATGTTCAATACTTGTATTTGAGGAAATTAAATATCAGGGGATTTAAATTGGACAATAAGTGAGGCAGCAAAATTATTTGGTACTTTTTGGTCTGGTGACTGTGTAGTGGCAAGATCACGATACAGGGGCAACAGTACCATAAATCGTGATACTATAGTAACAAGTATATGTGTGTAGTATTGTCGAATACTTGACTCTGGTGGTGCAGAATTTACAGACCACATGACTCTTGACGAAGTTGTAACTGATTTAATTTGTTTTGAAACCAAAATATGTCCAAACATCGGCTTTGAAAGCTGCTGGAGTCACTGTATCCTCTCGTCCTCAGTACACGCCAATATGTTATGTGATTTCATTGTTCACTTAGCTGCGGAGGACGTAATGACTGCACAAAAATGAACAAATGCAGTGAATATTTGCATCTTAATTGTACATTTCTAGATTAGATTAATAGATAGGATAGATAGGATAGATAAGATAAATAACTTAATTATTAACCATAAAGTTTAAGGGGGAAAAAAGTAAATAAATATTGATACAAACTTCGACTTTAATAGCTGCTGGAGTCGACTGTATCATCTCGTCCTCAGTCATCGGCAATACGTGGTGTGATTTGAAAGTTAATTTAGTTGCATAATGACTGCACAAAAATGAACAAACGCAGTCAACATTTGCATCTTAAATTTAGATATTGTAAATTATATATATAGCACTTCATTGAAATATTAACCATAAAGTACCTTAATAAAAATAAAATATAAGTTGAAGGGGAAAAAAGAAATGAATATTGATACAAACTTTCTGCTTTAAAAGCTGCTGGAGTCGACTGTATCCTCTCGTCCTCAGTCATCGGCAATACTTGGATTTGAAAGTTCATTTAGTTGCATAATGACTGCACAAAAATTAACAAACGCAGTCAATATTTGCATCTTAAATTGAGATATTGTAAATTATATATATAGCACTTCATTGAAATATGAACCATAAAGTACCTTATTAAAAATTAAAATACAAGTTGAAGGGGAAAATATTGATACAGTAAAAATATTGATGCAGTATCATGAAAAAAAACAACATTAATATTTAAATGTATTGATATAATTAACATTGTCTGGTTCCATGAAAGATTAGATTAGATTTAAGAGTGAGCATCAGCTGTTCTTACTGCAGGTGAATCTGGTCTATGTGTTCTACTGTAAACGACCTTGGAGAAGATTGACAGGACGGTCAATGAAGGGTTAAAGAAGTGGAGATTGGAGGCTTTTTTTTTATCGACATGGCGTCTCTAATGAAGACTGGAACTCTCTTTGTCTGGACTGAATTAAAAGGTTTTCCCTCCTAAGTGGAGCGTTAATGGAGCGAAGCTCTCACAGAAACACTCGTCGCCTCCTCGAGAGTTTTCTCTCCGACGAAGAGAAGCTTTAGAAGAACCTGACGTTTCTCTGGTGAAATCATCATCGTCCCGGACGATCAAACGAAACCTGTGGGCTCGTCGGTTCCGGGGCTCATCCCCGGCTCATCCCCGGCTCCGAAAGGAGTCCAACTTTGATGACGCGTCGACGTGATCCTCGATCAACGCCTGGTGACATTTCAAAGAGTCTGTCGACGGAGAGCAAACGCCCGAACGCCGGCGGGAATAAAGCGTCTTTAACGTCTCATCACAGCCCAGAAGACGCGTCGGGAAGCGACCCCGTGGATTAACTTGGCGAGGGTCCCGTGGAAGCTTCCAGTCTCACGTGATTTCTTAAGGTTTTTTTTTACCACTGAAGCTGCGAGGTTGAGATTCATCACAACATGACTCGCAGGATTTTCTTGTCAAACGCCTCAGAAGTCGTGGTTCTGACGACCCTTTGATGACGTTGAAGCTCTTAAATGATGCCGACTTTAAAATCTCCTCTTAAGAAACGTGATGTTAAGTTAAAAAAAACACCGACGAGAATTAATTTAAAAATATTCTCTAATTTTGTACAAATGTTCTTGACTTCAAAATTCTACTCACAGTTTGTTGTAAATTTTGAATATTATAAAAGTACTCTATGCCCTTTAAATATTTTAGTTAAGAAAGGTTTATCAATAAATGTGATTTTTGGGAATATGTTTCAAGACAAATCTTGCAGTGGAGTTTAACAGAAAAAGCTAAGAGGGCCAATACCTCTGCCAAGGAGCTCAAGTCACATGATCAGAACAACAATCACATTTATTTTACAATTTATTAGGATTTAAGATTTTAATTTGCTTACATTTTCCTTCAATTAACTATAAACAAAAACTAATTAACTGTCAATTAAAAAATATATTTAAAATGTCTTTTCCTGTTTTCACCTCAATTTTGTTTATAAATTATAATCATAAATGTCTTAAAAAATATATATGTTTTAATGAAAATAGTCATCACATTTTCCCAGAGTCCTTTGTTGTATATACAAAACATTAAATACTAATTCAGTGACAATTAAAACGTTTATTTTAATAATTGTATTATTTGTATCTCCTCATGTTTTCTCCTTTTTTAAAAATAAATTATAACAATAAATGTTGTTTTTTTTAAATGTATGTTTTCATGAAAATAATCATCACATTTTCCTTTTATTGAATATAAAAAAAAATACTACTCCAATGACAATTACATTTTGTGTTTAAATTCCTTTGATCTTCTCATGTTTTCTCATTGTTTTTTTTTATTTAATAAAATATTTTTTCATGAAAATAATCGCCACATTTTCAAGGTTTCCTTTATTAACTTTAATTAAAAAAAACAAAACAATTTAATGTCAATTAAAACTTTTTTTTTTCTCCTGCTTTCACCCTAATATTTTTTTTATAAATTATAATCATAAATATGTCTTCATGAAAAAGAATCAAACTTTCACAGAGTCCTTACTTTAAATTGAATATAAAATAAACAACGAATCTAATGACAATTAAAATATTTGTTTAAATTCCTTTGATCTCCTCATGTTTTCTCCCTTATCGTTTATTATTTGATAATCATAAATTCATAAATTAAAATATGTTTTCATGACAAACAATCACCAAATTATCAAAGGGTCCTTCAATTAACTTTAATAAAATATAAAATAAAAAATTAATTCAATGTCAATTAAAATTAACATTTTTAAAATGCCTTTGTTCATTTCCTGTTTTCACACTAAGTCTTTCATAAATTATAACCATAAATGTTTTAATAATAAATTTTTATGTTTATAATCATTACATTTTCATTTCAGTCCTTAAATTAAATATAAAATAAAAGTGTTAAAACTTGTTTTCCTAAGATGGAAAAAAAAAAATCAGGCTCTACAGTGAATTTTCTTTTTTAATTATTAAGGATTATATTAATCTTTAAACTTTCATTTAGCTCTCTATTGTTTCACAAACAAACAAACAACAGACGGGGGCGCCGGAGGTCACCGGTTTGTTCACCAGGTTCAGTCGGAGTCACAGAGAAGTTCGACGTCTTCTCTCTCAGGAACTCTGTGTCTGGACTGAATTAAAAGGTTTTCTCTTTTAAGTGGAGCTTTAATGGAGCGAAGCTTTCAACACTCGTCGCCTCCTTAAGAGTTTCTCACGACGGCCTCTCGCCGCCGAAGAAGAAGAAGAAGAGGCGGCGGCGAACTTGGACGACCTCGCGTTCACTCGTTTCTCATGACATCAGAGATCAAACCAGGGTTGAATAAAGATCATTTTAAATGTGAGGTGTGGTCTAGGGGCCACTTGCCGCACTTTGGCTTCAAATCTTGTGCAAATGTTGTTGATTTTCAAAAAAGTTTGTTGTCAATTTTGAATATTAAGACAATTACTTGTGGTTTTATGCCTGTAAATATTTTACTTTACAATGTTTTTTTAATAAATGTGATTTTTTGGGAATTTTTTTTAATATAAAGTGTGCAGTGGAGTTTAACGGAAAAAGCTGAGAGGGCCAATACCTCTGCCAAGGAGCTCATTTCACATGAAAGAAAATGATCAGAACAAAGGTCAAGGTAAAAAAAAAAGGTGACCTGTAATGTAAAAATTCCACTTATTTTGTTTTGTAACTATTATCGTTATAATTAATATTTATTACTAATTAAATGTTTTGTTTTAACCCTTTTTCACCCGTTTTCTTTTGTTCTTGTTGGATTATTTTTGCAATTTTTGCAATTTTTTGGTGTCTAGATTTGTGATTTTTATTTAAATAAAATTTGCACCAAAGAGTATTTAAAAAAAAAAAAATAGTTCAAATTTTCATGTAGTTTGACCTTTTAGCTCGACAACCTCCAACAACAGAGTGAGTTTCTCGTGCTGCCGTTCACAAGTGAGTAAAAAAGGGTCTGAAAAGAGCTGAGCCAGAAGGCAAAACTCTCCCCGAAAGCGAACCAGTCGTGTCCACGACTCTGACGGAGGAACATTCGGGAAGCGGCGAACGCTGCGTTGATCAAAGTCAATATTATTCGAATAACATCGGCGTCACGCAGTCGTGTCGGATTTAAAATTAGAATCTTCTATTTATAAGTCGACAGACGCGTCAAGAAAACCTTTTAATCTTCTTCTACTGTCGCGCAGGAGACGTTTCTGTTTCCGAACATCTTTTTATTCCGAGTTAAATAATGAGCCGCGTCACGACTGCGCACCGATCTTCACCCTAGAGTCACGATACATGCAGGTGACATCACTTCCTGTTCCTGTATGGAAATAAGAGCTTGTGTGTGAGCTTGTTCGTTGTTGGTTAAACCTGGTCAGCGATCAGAGAGACTCCACTTTTGTCTCGGGTCAAGAAGTGAATTCTTGTGAGTCGGACAGACTCTGACTCACTAGAACACCTGAGCTGTAGCTCTGAGTTCACTGAGAGGGGGTGAGAGTTGACTTCACGAGCAGAAACCTGTGAGGTTTTTTTTCTTTTTTTTCTCAGTCTTTTCCAGGAAACACAAACGCCGACAGCGTCGTTCAGCACAAGCTGCAGCAGACGACCGTCGCTCGCTTCCTCAGACTCATCCCGCTCGGCTGGAACCCCAACGGGCGCATCGGACTCCGGCTGGAGGTCTACGGGTGTCCCTACAGTGAGTCACCCCGACATGAACCGACTAGATTCCTTCTGTGGGACTATGACTTATCACAGCCCTTAAGGGGAAACTAGAAAACTGAAACACTTATATTTTAAAAATATTCTTTTAATTCTGGAATTAATTACTTTGATTCTTTGATCTTTGTTTTCTTTTCCCTTTAGCTAAACAAACAATTAAATTATTCTTTTAGCAAGAAAAGCATTCGCACAGTTTTTGTTTTGTTCTCAAATATATATATATATTTGTTCATTAATCCCTTTGATCTTTTCCTGTCTTCTTCATTTTTTTCAAAAAATGATAATGACATTTTATAAAATATATATGTTTTCATGAAACATATATTTAAACTTAACTTTAATAAAACATAAAATAAATCTAATACAATCTATATACTGTATTATATTTTTTATTTTCCCTGTTTTCTCTTCTAATTTTTTCATGGATTTTAATCATAAATGTTAAAAAAAAAAGTTTCTTCATGAAACAAATCATCACATTTTTACAGATCCTTAAATTAAAAAGAATATGAAATAAAATAAATAATTTAATGACAATTAGAATTGTTGTTAAAATCTTTTGATCTTCTCCCGTTTTCTCATTTAATCATAAATGTTTTCACAAAGATTTGTTTCATGATAATATCGTCACATTTCGTCATTCATAAATTAAAAACTAATTAAATGAAAATGAAAACGTTTTTCCAAATTACTTTGATTTTTTTATTTATTTATTTTTAATTGTAGAATATACATCAAAACATGTTTTCATCAAATACAAATGACATTCTTTGATTTTCTTTAACAAAAACTACCTTCCCTCCCTCAAAAACAAAAATAAAATAAAAAAGTAAAATAAATCACTGCACCCTTACATACAATTCTGTGACTAAATTCCTTTGATCTTTCCTTGTCTTCTTAATCTTTTCAAAAAAGATCATCATGAAGGTTTTCATAAAAAAAAATATTGTCCTGAAAATAATTGCCACATTTTTAGACCTTAAATCAACTTAAAATAAAAACGAATTCAACGCCAATTAAAACAAATATTTTTAATTGCCTTTGATCTTTTCTTGTTTTTATAAAAGGCATCAGTTTCTTTATTTAATCTATTTTCGTCATGAATTCTAAGAGAAATCTCTCCGTGAAGAAAACTTGTAACTGATTTTTTAAATTTCAGCCTCGGTTGTTGTGAGTTTCGGAGACGGTGGTGGAGGTCTGACGTACCGTCCGAGTCCAGGGACCAAACACGAGTTCAAGGTCAACCTGAAGTTCAAAACGAGCAGGAACTCGGGGACCCTTCTGTACGTGGAGGGTGACCTTGGACTCGACCTCAGCGTGGAGCTGCTGCGAGGAAAACTGCTGCTGCTCCTCAGAAAAGGTCAAATGTTGATTCCGTTCTTCGGCTTCGCTGCTCGTAATCTAACATTCCCGATCAGTTTCAACCTCATGTTTTTACTTCACAAACACTGGAAACTCCCACAATTCCAACGTGCCCTGAATGCATCACGGCATCCTCTCTCAGAGATTCTCCTCGTGAATATCTCACGCTACGTCGGCTTTTCTAATTTGCTGGTTCTCAGTCTGCTGCGCTTTTTGTTCTCCGGCCTCATTATTTCTGACGCCGACGTCTTCCTCGCCACGACCGGCCGGCGTCGCCGCGAGCGTGGAGGTCGTGTAGCTGCTGTGACGGGTCAGATGTGGATGTGAAGGACAAGTCGAAACCCAGGGGGCGCCGTGAGGCCGGAGTTTTTTCTTTTTTAAAAATACAATTGAAGGGCGACCATGTTGGTTCTGACGTATTTACTTTGTCATGGACTGGATTGATTTAGAGGCAATAACTGTAAAATATAATTTAAAAAAAGTCGTTATAGTATTTTTGTTCCCTCTTATGTGAACAGTTAATTTCATCTGAAGTTAGTCTTTTTTTTTTAATTAATATATTTTTGAGAGTTTTTTTGGTGGATTTACAAGTTATTTTCCTCCAGTAGATATTATTTTCATATTGTACAAATTATACGATATCATAAAACATGTTTTTTTTATTTTATATATACAAAATATATAGAAATATTACAAATAATAGAAATATTTTATATTTCTTGTAGCTTGTAGCATTTTTGCACACAAATTCAAATAGTTTTTTTGCCGTTTTTTGACACCCCAATTTTACAAGGAAGGAGAAGTAAAGCTACAGTTCTTTTCATTTGGCTCTTTTGGGAAAATTAAGAAATGTCCGCCTTATAACTATGTGATTGTATGCAGAAAAATTCGATTTTAAATAATAAAAAAAAAGTTAGAAGGGACCGAGATATTTCAGCCAAATTAAAATAAAAGAAATATTCAATTTAAAAGGTTTTTTTCAAGTTTTTTTTATCTCTTTACTTCTATATATTGCCAAAATGTTTATTTTCATATCCTCTCATGTCAATTTTCAAAGGCGTCATCTATTTAAAATACTTCTTACACTCACCGACACAGACGGACAGCTTTGTGTTCGGGTTTTTCTTCAGTAAACTGGATTTTCTTTGAGCTGTTGTTTTAAAAATTCCTCCGAGGCGTTAAAGTCAAAACACAAGCGAGGATTCGTGTCATACAGTCGACCAGTCATCGATTTCTGCTCCGCGCCTGGTCTTTGCTATTCATGAAGCGTCCGCCGTCGTCGGCCCCGTGGCTCGCTCGGGGTCCGCGGCGGGAGATCTCCAGTCACTCGTTAAACACACTTTAGAGCCTCGTAAACCCACAAAGGTGACGCACTCGTAACGCAGAGATCACAATCAATCTGAACGAGTCACAAAACAGATGCTGCTGTTTTTTTCTCTCCGGGTTTTTTTCTGCTGCTCTGAGACCGACTCGTTAGTTTGAGTGTGATTTTATATCAGAGTCAGAAACTTTTACTGCCGGTGATAGAAACACAATACAGAATTAATTTGGTGTCAGTACAGAATAAATGATTAATATAACATATACAAACAAGTTAAATATAATAGTCCATTGACTCATGAAGCCCCCCGGTGGACACAATTGTATCACATGTATAAAACTTTAAGACAAACTCAATGATTAATTCATTATATATGATTCAAATTAAGTGAGATGACTCATGGTTCTACTCAAAAATCAATCTTGAACTAAAACAACATCAACTTACAATGTGTGTATCCAGGCAGTCAAACATGTTCAGCTAGTTTGTTAAATTAAACAAAAAACACTTTTATAATCACTCTCTAATTCAATAAACAGTCTTGGCATCACTCCCTCTCACTGAACTCAGTCAGTCACTCCATTTTTTTTAACGTTTCTTAAAATAAAGCAGCAAATGTTGCTTTGATCTATTTGGGAAGTTAAACATGGTCATTAATCCGAGCAACTCATGGTTGCTTGAAACATGTTAAAAAGGAACCTTCAATAAACACTCTTAGTATCCCACTCCCTCTCAGTAAACTCAGCCATGTTTCTTAAAATATGTAACAAATTGTGCTTCAAGCTATTTAGACAGTTAACCATGGTCAACAATCCGAGAAACTCCGCTATGTAACATGACCAGGAAACGGCCTTTGTCTCACTCCCTCTCACTGAACTCAGTCAACTTCCAAATCATCGAATTGCTCTTATAATAATGTAGCAAAATGGTGCTTCAAACTTATTTCGATAGTTAAACATGGTCAACAATCTGAGAAACTTATGTCCGCTTTGTAACACGAGCAGAAACTACACTCAGTAAACACTTTTAGTCTCATTCCCTCTCAGTAAACTCAGCCAGCCATTCAAAAAAAAAAGAAAATATTCTTAAATTAATGTAACAAATTTTGCATTAAGCTATTAAGACAGTTAAACATGGTCAACAATCCGAGAAACTCATGTCAGCTTTGTAACACGAGCAGAAAAGCAGTCTTAGTCTCATTCCCTCTCAGTAAACTCAGCCAGCCATTCCTTTTTTAAAATATGTTTCTTAAACTAATGTTAGAAATTGTGATTCAAGAATTGGAGCAACTCCCGTCGCTAAAACACTCTTCTTTCCACTCCCTCTCAGTGAACTCAGCCAACTCCCATGGCAATTGATTCTTCTTAAAATAGTTTACCAAATTGTGCTTTAAGCCTTTAAGACGGTTAAACATGGTCAACAATTCGAGAAACTCCGCTTTGTAACATGACCAGGAAACGGCCTTTGTCTCACTCCCTCTCACTGAACTCAGTCAACTTCCAAGTCATCGAATTGCTCTTATAATAATGTAGCAAAATGGTGCTTCAAACTATTTCGGCAGTTAAACATGGTCAACAATCTGAGAGACCATTTTTCGGCTCGTGTTACAAAGCGGACATGAGTTTTTGTCTCATTCCCTCTCAGTAAACTCAGCCAGCCATTCATTAAAAAAAAGAAAAAAAAAGTTTCTTAATTTAATGTAGCAAATTGTGCTTTATGCCATTAAGAAGGTTAAACATGGTCAACAATCCGAGAAACTCATGTCCGCTTTGTAACACGAGCAGAAAAGCGGTCTTAGTCTCACTCCCTCTCAGTGAACTCAGCCAGCCATTCATTTAAAAAAAAATGTTTCATAAAATAATGTCGCAAATTGTGCTTCAAGAATCTGAGCAACTCATGTTCGCCAAAACAATCTACGTCCCACTCCCTCTCAGTGAACTCAGCCCCTCAGTGAAGCTGTGCTTCAGGCAGTTAAACACGGTCAAAAATGCGAGCGACTCAAAGTTTAGTTGGTGGTTTGTTGTCGAGTCGGAGTCCCAGCGAGTCTCTCTCTCCGGTTCATCTTTCTCTTCTTCTTCTTCTTCTTCTTCTAAATCCGGGGAAAACGTTCCAAAAACATCCAGATTGTAATTTCATGTTTCAATTCATCTGTTTCTTCACCAGCGGCTCCGAAGCTCCAGAGACTTCGCCGCCGAACCTTTACGTTTATAGCCGCTGATGAAAAAGACGTGAAATTGATTTTCCGCGCCTCCCTGCTGGATTGAAGGAGGGATCACAGGAGGAGAGAAAGAAAGAGTGGAGCTGCTGGAGCTTCTATATTAACATCGACGTCGTCTCCTCTGGCCTCGTGCGCCGCCATCGATCCGTCTTCCCGTCAGCGGCGCGATAATAAGATCACTCACGGCCGCGCCTGCTGCCGCCGCGGCCGCGTCCTCTCGCTCGCTACCCTCTCGCTCGCTACCCTCTCGCTCGCTACCCTCTTGCTCGCGTCCTCTCGCTCGCACCCCTCTCGCTCGCACACTTGTTTGTGATCCACTTGTTTTTCACGAAAGATTCCCCGAGTGTCTCCGGATTCTCATCAAAGCCACGTTTGTCCGGCGACTCCGTCCTCTGGCGTCTCGGCGTGAGCGTCTCCCCGAAGACGCCGCTGATGCATTTTTAATGACTGTGTTCAGCTCTTTTTTTTTTCTGGCGTTTCTTCTCGTCCTCAGCAGAATCCCACGACTCCCCCCCTTCCGCACTTTGGTGGGGGGGTGGGGGGGGGGGGTTCCTGAAATGGATCCACTACTGGCCGCGAGTTCATCAAATATTTATGTCGAGAGTTTTAGGAATCGACGCTTTTGGATCTGTCGCTCTGACCCAGATGTGGGGACCCCTGCTGGGCGGGAGGGGAATTGAAAAATATCGGAATATTACAATTTTAATTAGTTATTCATTTCATTTTCTACCGCTTTATCCCTTATGGGGGTCGCGGGGAGACTGGAGTCTATCCCAGTATCATAGGGCGAGAGGCAGGGGACACCCTGGACAGGAGGACACACAAAGACAGACAACCATTCACACACAATCAATCGACCTCTGTATGTTTTTGGACTGTGGGAGGAAACCGGAGTGCCCGGAGTAAACCTACACAACACTGGGAGAACATACCAACTCCACACAGAAAGGTCACAAGTTGCCTTGTCCTGGAAGCGAACCAGCAACCTCAGCAACGACTGCACCGATTTTAAATGAGTTAATACTTATACTAATACTAAATTCAATAATTTCCATATTAAAAGTCGGATTTCATTTTTTTAAAAATAATTAATAAAATATAAATTGAATGTTTTCAAAATTTATTTTAAAAGTTTACACATAGAATTTGATTTTTTTCCCACAATTTTATTATATATTTTTTTTAAATCTTTTTTTTTTGCTTATAAAATTCATTTTAGTTTTTTAATTTTTCCTTCTCAATAAAATGTGTATAAAATACATTTTAAAAAAAAGTTTAAACGTAGAATTTAACATTCTAATTACAAAAAAATAAAAAAATAATAATTCTAAATGCAATATTTTTAATCTACAGTGTATAAAATTCAATATAAAAACTTATATAATAGTTGCGCCACAAGACAATACCAAAAGATTACTCAAAAAGTTACCGGTCTGTACAGCAACACTGCAGAAAATGTATTACATTTTGTATCACATTCATTTAAGGTTTTTCCTTCTCAATTAAATGTGTATAGAATGAAAATAAATGTTTTAATAAAAATGTATTCAACAACAAGTTATTTAAAAGTAATAATTATATGTTTAAAAAAACATTTCAATTAAAAACATAATTTCAACATTTTTAACGATAAATTCAACCATCAATATTCTGAAGTCACTGATTTACTTTCAAAGCTACCCTGACAGAGCTGAGCCACAAGACAAACTTGCTAACATGTTAACTAATGGTGTGGTATAGCATTAGCTAACATGTGAGCGTTAGCATTTTAGCTAATGCTTCACATGTTAGCATTAGCATTTTAGCTAACGATACCATCCTATACCATTATCTAACATCTTAGCTAATGCTACCATCTTAGCTAATGCTATACCATCCTAAACCTTAGTTAACTTCTTAGCTAACGCTAACAAGGCAACACTATCCACCACAGCCGTCAGTTTATCTTCTCTTGCTTTTTCTTCTTCTTCTTCTTGCAGGAGGAACGGCGTCGGAGGAAGCGCGACCTCTGACCTCTCTGGGCAGCCTCCTGGACGACCACCACTGGCACCGACTCGCCCTGGAGCGTCGCGGCTCTCAGCTCAACCTCACGGTGGACAAACACGTGGAGAAGATCAGGATCCATGAGGAGTTCGAGCGCTGGAGCGTTCGTCAGGTGAGGCCGGCAACTGTTGTGTTGACAAACCCGCTGCTGTTGTGTATTTGTTTGTGTTGTGTGGTTCGATTTATTTATCTTGTTGTGTAACTTATCTGTCGTCGTTTAGGTTGTTGTTTAATCAAATGTGTGTGTTTTGTTGTAACTTCTATTGCTACTGGATTTCATTTGTGTTGTGTTGGCAGGTTCATGGTTGTGTCGACTCATCTGTTGTGTTTCTCTGCAGATGAGCGTCGGAAGCTTCCAGAACCGCCACGAGTCCAACAAGCTGTTCCACGGCTGCCTGGAGAACCTGCGCTTCGACGGAGTCAAACTGATCGAACTGGCAAAACACGGCGACCAGCGAGTCTCACTGACGGTGAGTTTGTCGTTTGGAAAAGTTACTTACAAAAAAGTAAAGGAAAGTTTAACACAAAGGGTTTGATTTAATATCAACATGCAAATATTCACCGCCTTTGTTCATTTTTGTGTTGCAATTAAACTTCCAGCCGCTAGATGGCAGCAGTCGTTACACCCACCGCAGCTAAAGGAATATTGAAATACCGCGAGATCCCGTGATGACTGAGGACAAGAGGATACAGTCGACTCCAGCAGCTTTTAAAGCTGTTTTTTTTTTTTTGTATTTTGGTTTCAAAACAAATATAAGTAGTTATGACTTCATCAAAAGTCATATGGTCTGTAAATTCTGGGTATGACTGAGGACTAGAGGATACAGTCGACTCCAGCAGCTTTTAAAGCTGATGTTTGGACATATTTTGTTTTCAAAACAATTCAAAGCAGTTACAACTGAGGAAGAGTGGATACAGTGACTCCAGCAGCTTTTAAAGTTGATGTTTGGACGTATTTTGTTTTCAAAACAAATCAAAGCGGTTACAACTGAGGACAAGAGGATACAGTGACTCCAGCAGATTTTAAAGCTGATGTTTGGACGTAGTTTGGTTTCAAACCAAATAAAAGCAGTTACAACTAAGGACGAGAGGATACAGTGACTCCAGCAGCTTTTAAAGTTGATGTTTGGACGTATTTTGTTTTCAAAACAAATCAAAGCAGTTACAACTGAGGACGAGAGGATACAGTGACTCCAGCATCTTATAAAGCTGATGTTTGGACGTATTTTGGTTTTAAACCAAATAAAAGCAGTTACAACTGAGGACGAGAGGATACAGTGACTCCAGCATCTTATAAAGCTGATGTTTGAACATATTTTGGTTTGAAACCAAATAAAAGCAGTTACAACTAAGGACGAGAGGATACAGTGACTCCAGCAGCTTTTAAAGCTGATGTTTGGACATATTTTAGTTTGAAAACAATTGAAAGTAGTTACAACTAAGGACGAGAGGATACAGTGACTCCAGCAGCTTTTAAAGTTGATGTTTGGACGTATTTTGTTTTCAAAACAAATCAAAGCGGTTACAACTGAGGACAAGAGGATACAGTGACTCCAGCAGATTTTAAAGCTGATGTTTGGACGTAGTTTGGTTTCAAACCAAATAAAAGCAGTTACAACTAAGGACGAGAGGATACAGTGACTCCAGCAGCTTTTAAAGTTGATGTTTGGACGTATTTTGTTTTCAAAACAAATCAAAGCAGTTACAACTGAGGACGAGAGGATACAGTGACTCCAGCATCTTATAAAGCTGATGTTTGGACGTATTTTGGTTTCAAACCAAATAAAAGCAGTTACAACTGAGGACGAGAGGATACAGTCGACTCCAGCATCTTATAAAGCTGATGTTTGAACATATTTTGGTTTGAAACCAAATAAAAGCAGTTACAACTAAGGACGAGAGGATACAGTGACTCCAGCAGCTTTTAAAGTTGATGTTTGGACGTATTTTGTTTTCAAAACAAATCAAAGCAGTTACAACTGAGGACGAGAGGATACAGTGACTCCAGCATCTTATAAAGCTGATGTTTGGACGTATTTTGGTTTCAAACCAAATAAAAGCAGTTACAACTGAGGACGAGAGGATACAGTCGACTCCAGCATCTTATAAAGCTGATGTTTGAACATATTTTGGTTTGAAACCAAATAAAAGCAGTTACAACTAAGGACGAGAGGATACAGTGACTCCAGCAGCTTTTAAAGCTTATGTTTGGACATATTTTAGTTTGAAAACAATTGAAATCAGTTACGACTTCGTCAAGAGTCATGTGGTCTGTAAATACTGCAACACCAGAGTCAAGTACTCGACAATACTACACATATATCCTTGTTACTACAGTATCACTATATATCGTATCATTGCCTCTGAATGCGTATCTTGATTCATGAAGTTCAGCTCATGGTTCGATTAATAATGCCTGCGATGGCTTTTGTGCAAGAATCAAAAGTCTCTCCACATTCAAAGTACGTCATGAAAAACAGTCGCACTTCCCTGCGTCTGATCTGCGCCGCGGTCGCTGGGATCGATCCTGATCTCCCGGCGAGAGGCGGCGATAGTCGCGGCTCTTTATGCAGCGATGAAGATACCGGCTGCAGATGCATCTGGTTTTATCTCCGCAGGTGACTTTGCCGTTTGTTTACCTGCGTTATCATTATGCTAATGCTAGCGTCCGACCGGAGGGGACTCGCTGATGAGACGGCGCCGACCCGGGGGTCGTCGACACGCCCTCCGCCGGCGGATGAATATTCAAGCTTTCCTCGCCGTAATCAGTTTCCTGTGTGACCCTCACAGGGCAACGTGACCTTCGCTTGCGTCGAGCCCGTCGCCGTCGCCCTCACCTTCCCCGGCCCCAGCAGTTTCCTGCAGCTGCCAGCGGGTGGCGACGCGGCGTCCGGGGGTTGGTCCGTGGGCTTCCAGTTCAGGACGTGGAACAGAGGCGGACTCCTGCTCACCTTCCAGCTGCCGGGTCAGGGGGGCGTGGCCTGGCTGCACCTGCACGAGGGCAGGCTCCGCCTCCAGGTACACAAGGCTGGACGAGTGCAGCTGGAGCTCAGCACAGGTGAGTGTGAACGACCTCCACACGACCTTCACACACCAGCGTGTTTATCATGTTTGTGTTGAATGATTTGTTGCCATCAAGCCTGTGTTGAAAAATGTGTGTCATTGTTGTTGTGTAGCCAGTTTTATGTTGATTTATATCATGATTTGTGTCGACTGTAACTTGTTGTTTGTAGTTCATTTTTGTGATCAGTTGTTGTGTTTATAGTTTGTCATCCCTCATAGTTGACAAATTTGTCATCGTTTAGTTTACTCATTCCTTTGTGTATTTTTCCAGTGTCTTGTGCAGTTAGTGTCTGTTGTGTAATTCATGGTTGTTTTTGGTCATTTATGGATGCGTTGTGTACTTTATGTTTGCATTGTGTAGATTTTCTCGTTGTGCAATCAATAGTTGCGTTGTATAATTTATGGTTGTGTTGTGTAGTTTTTTTGTGTCGTTTAATATATGGATGCGTTGTGTAGTTTTTTGTGTTGTGTAATTTATGGTTGCGTTTTTGTAGTTTGACTACGTTCGAGTTGAGTAGTCCGTCTTTGTGTTATGTAGTGTATGGTTGTGTCGTGTAAATAGTCATTGTGTATTTCCTCATGCAACGTGTAGTTTGTCATGGTGTTGTGTAGATCGTCATGATGTTGTGTAGTTCCTAATGGTGTTGTTGTGTTCATGGTGTTATCTTGTTCATAGTTTTGTGGTGTTCACAGTGTTGTCGTGTTCATGGTGTTATCTTGTTCATAGTGTTGTTGTGTTCATGGTGTTATCTTGTTGAAAGTGTTGTCGTGTTCATGGTGTTGTGGTGTTCACAGTGTTGTGGTGTTCACAGTGTTGTCGTGTTCACAGTGTTGTCGTGTTCACAGTGTTGTCGTGTTCATGGTGTTATCTTGTTCACAGTGTTGTCGTGTTCATGGTGTTATCTTGTTCACAGTGTTGTCGTGTTCATGGTGTTATCTTGTTCATAGTGTTGTCGTGTTCATTGTGTTATCTTGTTCATAGTGTTGACGTGTTCATGGTGTCATCTTGTTAATAGTGTTATCTTGTTCATAGTGTTGTCGTTCTCATAGTGTTGTCGTGCTCATGTTGTAGTTGTGCTCATGGTGTTATCTTGTTCATAGTGTTGTTGTGCTCATAGTGTTGTCGTGCTCATGTTGTAGTTGTGTTCATGGTGTCGTCTCGTTCATGGTGTCATCTCGTTCATGGTGTAGTTGTGCGTCTGCACTCACACTAAAGTGCTGTGGTCAGCAGGCTCTGCTCTGAACGACGGTCAGTGGCACACCGTGGAGCTCAGGTCCAGACGTGGTCGAGTGTTTCTCTCGGTGGATCACGAGGACGACGTCAGTTCTCCGACTTCCTTTCCCGTCTCCGTCGACGGTCACGTCTTCTTCGGAGGTGAGTTTAAAAAAAATGTATCGCACGTCTTCGTCTCACCCTCCACTCGTCAGGATGTCCGGGCGACGAGCCGGACTGCAGGAACCCCTTCAACACGTTCCAGGGATGTCTGCGGCTGCTGACTCTGGACCAGTCGGCCGTGGATCTGATCCGGGTGCAGCAGGAGCAGCTGGGCCGCTACAACGACCTGCAGGTGGACATGTGCGGGATCATCGACAGGTCGGTCGTTCTGCTCTCCATTCTGTTTTTTTATTCCTGGAAACCATTTGTGTTGCTCCCGCGGCGACACTATTCTGGATTTGTTTGCCTCCGACCGAACAATGAATAATTGACGCCGTCGTATTTATTCTGAACTCGTCACAAAAACTCCTGCTGTTCACGAAAATGTAACATTCAGGACGTGGAAGTTATTCACCGTCTCCAGGAATATTATCAGACACGTGTTAACATCAACAAACCTTCATCACAACTGTTCATAGAACCAGCAGGTCGCACTTGCGCGCACAAATACAGTCAAATGCGAACAACCAACCCAAAATACACATCATGAACAGAAGTCACCCTTTGGTAGTTTGTAGTTGTGCGATTCGGTAAAACACATTATTTTTGAATCCAAAAAAAGGAAACTAGTCATAATCTGCTTTTGGTTAACACACTTAAGAAAATCAATGGTTCAGGGACAGATTCAGGTTCATTACACAAGTGTGCGATTTAGTCATGTCAAGTCTGGATACTGCATTCATATGTTTTATGTTAAAGACTTTGAGAACTACTTCCTGCTGAGTCAGTGTTTAATTCTTCTCAGACAATATACAGTTTCAGGTCTGTGTCGGTTAATTCACACAAGTGTGCGATTCAGTCATTCATGTCCAATCTGGAAACTGCATTGAAGAGTTTGAGATAGAACTACTTCCTGTTGAGTCAGCGTTTTACTTATTCTCAGACAATATACAGTCCCTGCGTTTTGTGGGTTAATTCACAGAAGTGTGCGATTCAGTCATGTCTAGTCTGAATCTTGAATTCACCAATTTTCTATTTGGCTTTCTTCATGTTGAGTCATAGGTTTACCGATTGACACACGGTGTACAGATCTTGGTGCGTTTAAGAGATGTGAGTTTACTCACAGATGTGTGCGATTCATGTCCAGTCCAGGTGCTGTATTTATACGTTTTCTGTTTAAGATAATTTCTTTCTCTTGGGTCAGAAGTCTACTGATTCACACATGATGTACCGATCCAAGTGTGTTTGAGTGGCTAAGCTAACACAGGTGTGCGATTCAGTCAGTTATGTCCAGTCTGGAAGCTGTATTCACATGTTTTACTGAGTGAGAACTACTTCCTGATGGGTCAGTAGTTCACTGATTCTCACATGATTTACAGTTGGGGTGGGTGTTGTGGGTTCATTCACAAAAGTGTGCGATTCAGTCACTCATTTCCAACCTGGAAGCTGAATTTGCTATTTTCTAAGTTTAGATTGAGTGTGAAGTACTTCCTGTTGAATCAATAGTTTACCGTCTCACAAACAATCTACAGTTTCCGTGTGTTAGTCACAGACGTGTGTGATTCAGTCAGTCATTTCCAGCCTGGAATTCACTTGTTTTCTGTAATGCTTGAATGACAACTACTTCCTGTGGAGTAACATGTTTACTGATCCACACAAAATGTACAGATTCAGGTTTACGTAGTTTCTGTTTAGATTGAATATTTGAGTGAAAACTACTTCCTGTTGAGTCACAGGTTAACAGATTTACACGAGATGCGTTTGAGTGCCGAGTGGTTCATCACAAACGCGTGCAAATCAGTCCGTCATTTCCTGTCTAGAAGCTGAAGTCACTTGTTTTTCCATTGAGTTTGAGTCAGAACTACTTCCTGTCGAGTCACAGGTTAACAGATTCACACGAGATGCGTTTGAGTGCCGAGTGGTTCATCACAAACGTGTGCGAATCAGTCCGTCATTTCCTGTCTGGAAGCTGAAGTCACTCGTTTTTCATTGAGTTTGAGTCAGAACTACTTCCTGTCGAGTCACAGGTTAACAGATTCACACGAGATGCATTCGAGTGCCGAGCGGTTCATCACAAACGTGTGCGAATCAGTCCGTCATTTCCTGTCTGGAAGCTGAAGTCACTCGTTTTTCATTGAGTTTGAGTCAGAACTACTTCCTGTCGAGTCACAGGTTAACAGATTCACACGAGATGCGTTTGAATGCCGAGTGGTTCATCACAAACGTGTGCGAATCAGTCCGTCATTTCCAGTCTGGAAGCTGAAGTCACTCGTTTTTCCATTGAGTTTGAGTGAGAACTACTTCCTGTCGAGTCATTAGTTTAGCCAGTTCTGTGATCCGCTCAAATAAGCGAATCTTCTCCGCCGCGCGTTAGCATCGTTGCCGCTCAGCGACTCGAACGTTTGCAGAACCACTTCATGTTTATCTTTCCTTTAACGAGCCGGAACCCCCGGGAGACTCGCACCAGATCGCCGCGGCGGTCGCAGCGATAACGGCGGTCGCAGCGATAACGGCGATCCCCGCGGAGATGGCGTGCGACGGGAAGGCGGGCGATCGGAACCAATCGTCTGCGTCCGGTCGCGTCGGAGAACGGCGGCGCAATTAATCGCACAATTAGCAGCATTATTGAAGTCGTCCTGCGGGCGCGACAGTCAGGGAATCAAACGCCGGGACAAATATTGAGCCGGCGGCGCATTCCCGCGCCAGATAAGCACAGAGTCCCCGGCGAGTTTAATTAAATGTTCGCTTGTTTGTGCATCGCATTGACTCGTGGACGAGCGGAACCACTGCAGCTACGAACCTCGAGATTACATTTGAGCCCCCGAGATGTTGTGCAGCGTAACGCGGTGAAGATGTACTTGTGAGTTCAGCAGGCCGCTCAGTGTGTGTGTGTGAGTGTGTATATGTGTACTTTTCATACTTGACCTTTAATGACCCTAGACAGTTTCAGAATCCATTTTTTTTTTTTTTTACATTAATGCACATTTACAGGGTTTTTTATATACAAGTTAAATTATTGTTTATATGAATTATGATAATGGATTTCCATTATTTTCACATATTTGTTAATAGTTCAACTTAATTATCATTTTTTAAACATATTCTTTTAAAAAGCATTTTAAAGCCCTTTAATTTATCTAAAATGTACAATATTGATGTCAGATCATGAATTAATGTTAAGAATAAATAACCTTGGAAAATAATGATTCGCAGGACAACAAGAAAATTAGGACATTATTAAGAAAATGATTAATATAATCGACTTATTAAATAGAAACAGAACAACCAACTTTAATTTATGAGAGCATTTTTATTTAGAATTTAAAAAAAATGATTTCTCAAAATGTAAACTTTGTTTATTCATATTTAAATATTAATTACTGGTCATTATATCTATAAAATTGTTTTACATTTATGGATACTTGGTGTCATTTTATCATTCATATTTTTATATTGTATATTATAGTGTAATTTATTATTTTTTCTAATTACATTATTTAACTACTAAATAATAATAAAATTTAAAATAATTTAATACATTTGATTTGATTATTTTATTCTTCAAAGAAAATTTGATGGTGACATCTAAATTAACTTTATTTATTTTTCATCTTTCGCTTCTTTTTGCTTCGTAATTTCTGTTGTACATATATTTCATGGATCTAATAAACCGACCTGCACTCAACTACTTCTGCCTGGTCCAGGACGTGATCGCTTTTAATTAAAAAAAAAAAAATAAAGATCTCAATTCATTTAACTTCAATATAAAGAGAGAGAATTGATATTATGATTAAATATTTTAGTTTACATTTTGATTAAAAAAGAAAAAAAAGAGTTACATTTCTTAAAATTAAAGGAAAACTACACGTTCTATATATCTTAATTTTAATTACTGTTAATCAAGTAACTATCCCATTTTCATTTGTCAATTACATATAAAATACATTATTAAATAATTAAAAAACATTACTTGAAAAAATACAGTAATTAAGTCCACATAACTTTTTTTTCAATGATAATCTGATGGTGATGTCAGACTTCAGTTTTTCTTCTTTTCTGCTTAACATTTGATCAGGATTGAATTAATCTGCTCTCAACTACTTCTGTCTGGTCCAGGAAGTGGCCGCTGCACGATCAGAGGTTCTGGTGTTACGCTAAACTCCGTCACGTGTCGCCCCCTAAGGTGTTCCCCGAGTCGCTGCGAACACGGCGGACGCTGCACTCAGTCGTGGACCAACTTCCACTGCAACTGCTCCGACATCGGGTACAGCGGCGCCACCTGCCACAGCTGTGAGTCCAACAACACGTTCGCACAACACGCTGCATCGATTTACAATAACTTCGCACGACAAACCCCGATGAGTCGTTCATGTGCGACTCGAACAAGCCTCTTTGAAACTTTTTTCCCAAAACTTTTTTTTCTGACCTTCCTGACCTCCCTCCAAGTTCCACTCTTCAAAAATGGCACTTTTTAATAAGTACTTGAAGTAGAAGATGAAATAACTACAGTAAAGTCAATAAATGTCAACTTCCTGTTTTTCACCTTCTTGACTTTCAGACATTTCCCTCGTCCACTGAGACTTTTTTTATTTTACGTTTATGAAACTCACACTCTGACCTTTCCGTAGGAAAAATATTTGACGGACGTTGACGTCGCAACATTCTGACATTCCAATTTGGAGCCGACTTTACACGTCCGATATTATCCGTCGCTCTTTTTTGACTTTGAAATGTCGTTTCTTTCTTCATCTCTGGACACTTTCATTAGTGTTAACATGTGAACGCAGCAACAACAGCCGCAGACCAAAGCAGTCGAACACAGAAGAAGAGAAATAAAGATGGGAAAACCAGAAAACTCTGGTCAGAAAAAATAAATACAAATAAAATCAGACATATTGAAGTTGAACTTAGAAAAGTAAAAACTTGCTAAAAACGTTTTAATCACCTCTAAATACTTAAAATAATAATAAGATGAACAAACTTAACAATTGAACCACTGGATTAAAATATCTCCCGTGAACAAAACGTTGATTTTTAATCTTTTTTTAAAGCCACAAAAAGTGTGTTTAACGTCAAACTCATCATCAACAAACAAACATAAAAAGGCAGCAGAACTCACCAAGGTTTTTCTTCCGTCTTGACTGAAGACGCCTGAGCTCCACATGTCCTTGTGAACCTAAGACTGGAGTTCTCCACACAGACACTTCCTCGGAACATGAATCTCTCACGAATGGCTGCCAGGTGATTGCCAGCAGGTGTGCAGGGAGCGGCCGGAGGGCCGGGTCACGCCCACATTTTCTTTTAGCTTATTTAAGAATAAAAGTATTTTTCTCTTTTAAATTTAACTTAAAAGTATTAAACGCCCAACACTGGTTTGTGAGAATAAGTTTGAAATTCTGAAGAGATTTTAATAATTCATTGTTTTTATGATAGTTTGTAAAGTAAAATAAACAGATGAGATTAAAAAATTTTTTTTATTTTGTTGACTCTCCTCAGCGGTTCACCAGCAGTCCTGCGAGGCCTACAAATATCAGGGAAACACATCTGGACACTTTTACATCGACGTGGACGGAAGTGGATCAATCAGACCTCAGCTGGTGTTCTGCAACATGACAGGTGACTGTTGATCTCTCTTCACTTCCTCCTCCATCTCTTTTTACTTCCTTCCTCATCTCTCCTCACTTCCTCCTTCATCTCTCCTCACTATCTCTTCCTTCTCTCTTCACTTCCTCCTTCATCTCTCTTTACTTCCTTCCTCATCTCTCCTCACTTCCTCCTCCATCTCCCCTCACTTCCCCCTTCATCTCTCCTCACTTCCTCCTCCATCTCTCCTCACTTCCTCCTCCATCTCTCCTCACTATCTCCTCCTTCATCTCTTCTAACTTCCTCCTTAATCTCTCCTCACTTCCTCCTCCATCTCCCCTCGCTTCCTGTTCCATCTCTCTCACTTACTCTTCCATCTCTTCTCACTTCCTCCTCCATCTCTCCTCACTATCTCCTCCATCTCTCTCACTTCCTCCTCCATCTCTCCTCACTTCCTCCTCCATCTCTCCTCACTATCTCCTCCATCTCTCCTCTCTTCCTCCTCCATCTCTCCTCACTATCTCCTCCATCTCTCTCACTTCCTCCTCCATCTCTCCCCACTTCCTCCTTCATCTCTTATCACTTCCTCCTTCATCTCTCCTCACTATCTCCTCTATCTCTCTCATTTCCTCTTCCATCTCTCCTCACTTCCTCCTCCATCTCTCCTCACTTCCCCCTCCATCTCTCTCACATACGCTTCCATCTCTCCTCACTTCCTCCTCCATCTCCCCTCGCTTCTTCCTCCATCTCTCCTCGCTTTCTCCTCCAATCTTTCCTCACTTCCTCCCCCATCTCTCCTCACTTCTTCCTTAATCCCTCTTCACTTTCTCCTCTATCTCTCCCCACTTGCTTCTCCACCTCTCCTCACTTCTTCCTTAATCTCTCCTCACATCCTCCTCCATCTGTCCTTTCTTCCTCCTCCATCTCCCCTCACTTCCTTCTCCATTTCTCCTCACTTTCTCCTCCATATCTCCTCACTTATTCCTTAATCTCTCCTCACTTCCTTCTCCATCTCTCCTTTCTTCCTCCTCCATATCCCCTCACTTCCTCCATCTCTCCTCACTTCCTTCTCCATCTCTCCTCACTTCCTCCTCCATCTCTCCTCACTTCCTTCTCCATCTCTCCTCACTTCCTTCTCCATCTCTCCTCACTTCCTTCTCCATCTCTCCCCACTCCCTTCTCCATTTCTACTCACTTCCTTCTCCATTTCTACTCACTTCCTTCTCCATCTCTCTTCACTTCTGCCTCAATCACTCTTAACTTCCTCCTTCAACTCACTTTTACCTCCTTCTCTCCTCACTTCCTCCTCCATCTCTCTCGACGTCTTCCCTCTCCAGAGGAGACGACCTGGATGGTGATGTTGCACAACAACACGGATCTGACTCGAGTGCGAGCGCGAGTCGATCCTCAGGTCGTCCACTTCAACTACAGCGCAGACGACCAGCAGCTGTCGGCCGTCATCAGCCAATCGGATCACTGCGAGCAGGAGCTGACCTATCAGTGCAAGAAGTCCCGCCTCCTCAGCGCCACAGGTGACGACCTCCGCGTCTCAACTTCCTCCGAGCCGGAGGTGAAGAAGTAAAACGATTTCAGCAGCAAACAGGATCAGACTTCCTGCCTGACGTTGTAAAACAGTTTTTAATACGATTCTGTCGCCTTCACTTCCCTCTCGTTCGCTCTAACAACGTTTCTTCGGCTGCGAACTCAATATTTGTTTTCTTTTTCAGAGCAGAGGAAACAAAAACTGCTCTGCAGGTTTACTGTGTGATGTTAACAATGACATGTTGTACATTCAAAAAAATGTACAATAAAAAATGAATAAATAAATAGAACTTTAGAAATGTAACACCCTCAAATGTGTGGATTAAAATAAAACTGTAAAACCAATTAAAAAGTCCTTTAATTATTTTAAAAACCTCTTCTTTTTTTTTTTAAATAGAAAACATTAAAAATAAGAAATTAAATAAACTTCAAACACTAATAAAATAAAGAAACTAAGAAAAAAACATATTTAAGATAATTATTATAATTTTTATTTATATAAATAACCCCAGAAGTATATTTACAAAGAATAATCATTTAAAATGTTATAATAAAAAAGAAAATAATGCACAAAGAAACTTAAACCTTTGAATAAAAGTAAAAATGTTTGAAATAAAAAAAACTTAAATCTTTGAAAATAGATACAAATCTTAAACCCTCATACTACTAAAATATATATTATCAGGCTAAAGGAAAAAACAACAAGACAATAGTGTCAACTCATTAAAGTAAGATTTGTATTTAGACTTAAAAAACGTACAAAAATAACATGTACGTGTAAATATAAAAATATATATATTTAAGTTTGTTTTTTTTATTAAATTGAGCGCAAAAAAATGGGTAAAATCCATCATGGAACATGTCCAGTCGTCAAAATGTTTTTGGTTTTAAATAAAATCCACGAAAGAAAAATGTTATATATAAATAAAATATAAAACTATAATTAAAATAAATGCTTAAAAATTCATAAAACAAAACATATTTTTTATGATTTTTACAATAACAAAAATTACGTGAATTTAAAGTAAAAAATTCTGTTGTGTGTTTGTGTTCCACAAGGCTCTCAGTCCAGCTGGTGGTCCGGTGGTTCTGGTTCCGGTCGACGTCAGAGCTACTGGGCCGGAGCTCAGCCGGGGAGTCAGCAGTGTCGGTGTGGCCTGCAGGGCGACTGCGTGGACCCGCACCACGACTGCAACTGTGACGCCGACCGCCCGGACTGGTACTGATCCGCTTGAAATCCGTGTGGACTCGACGACTTACTTAGTTCCGGGTCACGGAGGACAAACCTGGAACATGGGAAGCTTCCCAGAACGATCCCGCCTCTTCTCTCGCTCGTCTGTCTAAACGGCAGCTTCTATTTTTAAAAGCGCAGAAGCTCTTCAATATTTCAGCGGAGTCGCCGAGTTCTGCCGACCCGTTTATTTATGTAACAATAACAACTGATCCTGCATCTGCGTTTGTCGACTGTGTGTTGTGTGTGTGTGTGTGTGTGTGTGTGTGTGTGTGCTGAGAGCCCGTGAAGAACTTTGAAGCTCCATCATTACAGTCG
Source organism: Callionymus lyra (assembly GCF_982586985.1). Lineage (NCBI taxonomy): Eukaryota > Metazoa > Chordata > Actinopteri > Syngnathiformes > Callionymidae > Callionymus > Callionymus lyra. Next base: position 16,805,013 of record NC_141833.1, read on the forward strand.
ATCTTCTTCTCTCAGGAACGAAGACTCTGGTCTCGTCACCCACAAGTCAAGTCTGCCCGTCAAGTCCCTGGTCTTGGGTGACGTCCACAGACCCGGGTCGGAGGCCGCCTACAGGGTGGGCCCGCTGCGTTGCCATGGAGACAGTAAGATGATCTTCTGTCATCGGGCTCTCCCCGCCGGGTGTCACCGTTTTTCTTTTCCCGTGTCCCAGAGAGTTTCTGGAACGCCGCCTTCTTCGCCAAAGAGACGTCGTACCTTCACTTCCCGACCTTCCACGGCGAGCTGAGCGCCGAGATCTCCTTCATGTTCAAGACCACGGCGTCCTCGGGAGTCTTCCTGGAGAACCTCGGCATCAAAGACTTCATCAGGATCGAGCTGAGCTGTAAGTCACAGTTGGTCTTGTTCACGAGTAATGCCATGATGCTGTCATGCTAATAGAGTGATGCTATCTTTGTCATGCTAAAGTAGTCATGCTAACATTGTCATGCTAAAGTAGTGACTCTATCTTGTCATGCTAACCCTAGGACTTCTTCACAAGTGATCAAAAACGAAATAATGCTATCGCTTTTATGCTAACATATTTTATGGTAACATTGCCATGCTAGCTCAAGATCAGTGAAGTGAACATTGACTCCAATGTCATGCTAACATATTGACTATAATGCTGTCATGCTAACATAGTGAAGCTAACATTGTCATGCTAACATATTGACTATAATGTTGTCATGCTAACATAGTGAAGCTAACATTGTCGTGCTAACATATTGACCCTAATGTTGAGATTCTATCATGGTCACTAAGTGATGCTAACACTGTCATACAAAATTATTGGCTCTAATCTTGTGATGCTAATATAGTTAAGCTAATATTGTCATGCTAACATAGTGACAGTAACATAGTCATGCTAATATGGTGACGCTAACACTCTCGTACTAAATTATTGGCTCTATTCTTGTCATGCTAATATAGTTAAGCTAATACTGTCATGCTAACATAGTGACGCTAACATAGCCATGGTAACATATTGATATATGTATATATATATATATATTGGTATATATATATATACAGTATATATATATATACCCAAACAACTTGGTCACAACTAAGCACAAATTGAGTGATTCACTAAAGCTACTCAATATTGTTGAGTCAATGAAAAAATACAACATGTTAATAGCATAACGCTAACATTGTCATGCTAGCATTTTAAAGCTAAAGTTGTCATCCCCACTATACGCGGGTCGATCGGTAGTGAGTTGATATTCGAGTCACTGTAAAAATATAATGATGCTAACTTTGTCATGCTGACATTGAGACATTGTCAGGCTAACATTGTCAGGCTAACATTTTAACGCTAACGTTGTAATCCCAACTATACGCGGGTCGATCGATAGTGAGTTGATATTCTGAGTCATTTAAATAATATAATGATGCTAACTTGGTCATGCTAACATCGAGACATTAGCAATGCTAACATTGTCATGCTAACATTTTAACGCTAACGTTGTCATCCCAACTATACGCGGGTCGATCGGTAGTGAGTTGATATTCTGAGTCACTTAAATAATATAATGATGCTAACTTGGTCATGCTAACATTGAGACATTAGCAATGCTAACATTGTCGTGCTAACATTGTAACCTTAACGTTGTCATGCTAATCCAGGTCTTGTTGATAATTTGAGTCGCAAAAGTTTAATCTCAACTTTCACGACTCTGATGAGTTGATTTTCATTTTGAATTCCAGAGGGTTGTGAGTCTCCGAGTCACGAGAAGAGTCACTTGCTCGAGATTCATTTGGAGAGCGACACTCGTCTGCGTGTCAACAAATATCCCGCGGCTTCATCGCGCCGCACTTTGTGCTTTAGTTTACGACGGTAATAACCAGCTCACTGTCGCGTGGTTTACGGCGTCGTTGAGTCGCGGCGAGATCTTTTACGGCGCGCTGTCGAGGGTTGGGCCTGAAATACGGCGGCGCACGCGTCCTTGTGCCGGCGGGGACTCGAACCAACACCCGCCTGATTTACCGAAGCCTCCCAGTTTTTGTTTAAACTGCAGGAGGAGGAAACTCGAACTAATCCAGGGTCGAGCCAAGAACCTCTCGTCGGCTTCTCCGGGGAAATCAGTGGCTTTGTTTCTCTTCTGCCGCTTCAGTCGCTCACTTGGTGGAGGAAACACAACAACACACAACAACACACAAGCGACACAACGTTGTTCCATCAGCAGCGTCGCTCTTGTGCGTCCATCGACTCTTTGTGACTCGATGTTAGAAGCTCAGGACTGAGACTCACTGATGCTCTTGGTTGTGTTTTATGTATTTTAGTGTAGTATGTTTTCATTATCGTGTGTTTCCACTTTCCTAAATTAGTTAGTGTGTAGATCATTTGTGTTTTGTGCTTCCATCTGTGTGTGGTAAAGTGTAGGATTGAATGTGTATTTTGTGTGTTTTTGTTGATATATTTTGTTGTGTGTACGATTGAGTTTTTGGTTTATTTTTAGTGCGTTTTTGTGTCAAGAGTGTAGCAGTGTTTAGGCGAAGGACTCAGTGTCCATTTTTGTGTTTGTGTGTGTGTGTATCCATGTGTTTGTTCGTACCCATGGGTTTGTCTGTGTTTGTGTGTGTTTATGCCATCATGTGGGCATGTGTGTGTGTGTTGGTGTCTGCATGTGTGTAGTTATGTGTGTGTGCGTGTGTATAGTGTGCGTGTGTGTCTAGATGTTTTGTGTGTGTGTATGTATGTCTGCAATTGTGTAGTTATGTATGTCTGCAATTGTGTAGGTGTGTTTAGGATGTATTTTTGTGTATGTGTCTGCAGGTGTGTAGTTGTGTGTGTTACGCTTGTATGCGTGTGTGTAGTTGTGTGCATGTGTGACATGAGTAAAGGTGTGTGTGTGGTGTTAGTGTGTGTGTGTGTGTGAGAGAGGGAGGAAGTTTGCGTGTATGTCTAGTTGTTGTTTTTTATGTAGGTGTGCGTTTGTTTTGTATAGGTGTGTATGTCTTCAATTATGTAGGTGTGTGTGTGTTTGTGTAGGGTGTATTTTTGTCCAAGTGTGTGTGTCTGCATGTCCGTGTGTGTGTGTTTGAGTCTTTGTGTGAGAGTATGCGTGTGTGTGTCTGCATGTGTGCAGGTGTGTTTGTGTGTAGGTGTGTGTTTGAGACGAGAAAAGATGTTCAATCCTGCAGAAAAGTTTGAAGAGTCTCTCAGACTCACCTGTGTGTCGACTCGTGTTCTTTTGTTGCGCTTAATTAAAAGACTTGTGCGTTTGTCCTCCGACACGCTCGAACCTCCCGACGCTCATTATCCTGCATCTCCTCGGGAGAGGAGCTCCGTCACCTTGTTGTTGTTGTTGTGTTGTTGTCGTTGACCTGTCAGCGAGACAAACAAGTCGTACCTGAATCTTTAAAAGTCGTACCTGAACCTCTGATTTCCTCCCTCAGCCCCCGCCCAGGTGGTCTTCTCCTTCGACGTGGGCAACGGGCCCCTGGAGGTCCGCGTGGACTCGGACGTGGTCCTGAACGACGACCGCTGGCACCTGGTCCGGGCCGAGAGGAACGTGAAGGAGGCGACGCTGAGACTGGACGGACTCCCCGCGGCCACTCAGGAGGCTCCGGCCGACGGACACTTCCACCTGCAGCTCAACAGCCAGCTCTTCATTGGTCAGTCCTGAAGCCCCGCCCACTTAGAACCTCACCCTGTTTTCATGTTTGTTTGTAGCGTTTTAGAAGTTGTCGAGCACTTGTGTAGTCATAGTGTGTGGTCGGGTACAATTTTGTGTAGTTGTGTTTCAGTGTGATTGCCTTTGTGTCGTGTACAGTGTGTGTTCGTTTCTTTATATTCTCCGTATTTATTTAACGAGTGTGTATTTCGTGTCGGGTGATTCCGACCGGTTACGCCGGCGAGCGTTTCTATCGCGAGTCATAAAAATTAATCCTCGCTCGGCAATATTGAGATCGCCGCGTTTAATCTACACCGGAATAAATATCCAGACGAGGGTTTTGAAAGTCATCAGCGCTTTGGGGAACGCTGAGTCGGCGCTTCGCGGCCACAAAACAATAATGAGTGCTCATAAATTCGCCGGGAAAAAAGTAAAACTCAGGCGAAGAAACAAACGAGTCCTCGAGTTAACGAGAGTTTTTTCCTACAAAAAGTGGTCGTTAATCAGGAAGTAGGGACTCGCTCTGCACTGCGAGTCCCACCTTTGAACTGCACGGTTGCCGTCGACTCGAGCTTTTGTGTTTGTGATAAAGTTTTACGTGATGCGGTGAAACCTACCCATAATTCCAGAGGAGTCGGAGATGACTCGAGGGGAAGTGAGTCTTAATCGCGGATTAGTTCGAACGACACAAAGTTTGGAGTGCGACGCATCTGAGTGAGTCATACAGATCCAATCAGTTCTTATCATGATTCAAAAGCTGAATGAATCTTCCAGACTGGTTCCTTGCCGCCTCTGACTCGTGAAGATGAATCGGATTTCTTGATAAGTTTATCTGGTTTGAGTCATTGATTCGAAATTTTGAGTCCTGTGAGACTTGAACGACTTTATTTATGGAGGTTTCAAAAGTTTTGAGTCAAAATGGTGGATCTTAGATGCAGAATTGCAGAACAAAACAACCAAAATATCGAAAATAACACTAAACTAAGGAACCAAACTGTGTATCGTTGCATATTAAGTTGCTATAGTTGGGTTTAGCTAAATGATTAGCAATCGTTTGTGGGTCTAAGGTTAGGGGAAAGTCAAAATGGTGGATCTTAGATTCAAAATTGAAAACAAAAGAATCAAAATGTTGAATATAACACCAAAAATTAGGAACCAAACTGTGTATCATTGCATCTTAAGTTGCTATAGTTAGGTTAAGCTAAATGAAAAACATATCGTCTAAGGGGTCTAAAGTTAATGGAAAGTCAAAATAGTGGATCTTAGATTCAGAATTGAAAACAAAACAAAAAAATCGAATATAACAGCAAAATAAGGAACTAAACTGTGTATCGTTGCACCTCAAATTGCAATAGTTAGGTTCAGCTAAATGATTAGCAATTGTCTGTTGGGTCTGACGTTAGTGGAAAGTCAAAATGGTGGATCTTAGATTCAAAATTGAAAACAAAACAAAGAAAAGAAAAAAAGGAATAAGACCTGAGGATTTAATTGACCCTTGCAATGCAAAAAGAGTCAGTTGAGTCACTGATGGAAAGAATCGATTCCCCAAACGGGATTCAATGAAAACACTTTTGTGGTCCATTTTGTGGGACTCGCTTGGAGTGACTCTTTCACCTCGACTTTCTCATCATCATGTCATATGAAAATTTGTTCAGTGTGTTTGTTGGCGGATCTTTTTTTGAGTCACTCGTTAACCCGAGTCATGTTAATGAGTCACCTCACGCATAGAAAGATTCATTTCGTTGGAGTCTCTACAATGTCTCAAGACCCGAGTCAACATTTTGGTTGTTGAATTCCCGTCTGGAGAACAGTTTAAACTTTATTTAAAAAAGGAGCCGAACAACGGAACGAGTGCGTTGAACTTCCTGACAGTTGTCGTGTCCCAACGCACAGGAAGTCGATCCTCACTCGTTCGTACACGGTCGTCTCTGAACCCTCTCTCGTTTTCATTCGCTCGGACAGAAGATTGATCCGTAACGAAAACACATCATCGTGTTTTCCTGTCGACGCGCCGACTCGGCACTTCGACGAAAAAAGCGCTGAGTCACGTTTACCGACGATGATTGCTAACAACCGAGCGTTAGCACGCGATTTTCTCCGGCGATCGATTCACCCGATCGGGCGAGATCAGGGATCAATGAGATGTATCCAGAGCCGGCCATGTTGGTGTTGGCAGAGATCCTGGTGATGATCGATTGGCTTTGTCTGATTCCTCCAGCGACTCGCAAACATGTTCTCGTCCAAATTAATATCTCGCTAACGCGCTAATGAATTCCTGTTTCCGCAGGTGCTGCTCGGAGGAGATTCATAATAAAAACATCGATATTCACGCGCACGTCGAAGTGTGTTAACCTTTTTATTGACGCAATTACACACACGCGTGTGATCTTCTTTTATTGGCGCTCTCATGGCTACAGAATCATTACAAATGTCTCTTTGTTGTTTTTAATATCTGCAGTTAAGGTGGAGATAACTTTGAACAGACGCGACTCATCAAACTGAGAGAATGGATTGTTAATATTTAACATATTGACAAAAACAGACTTTTGTTATTTACTCGACAAGTCATAGTTTCAGATATTTAATATTTGTCACTTTCAGACTCACTTTCTAACTCTATAAACACTCACTCACCACTTTTTATCTCACCCCCTCTCAGTGAACTCATGTCTGCAGCTGCTTAGTTCATTTTCACAGCCTTCATGCCACACATTCATAAAATCCTGATAGAAATAAAAACATATGGAAAAAAATATACTTAATTAATTAATCGTGAAATACTATGAAAAGAAATGAAGGAAGAGGAAAAAAGAAAGAAAGAAAGAGAAAACATAAAGAACTAAGAACAAAAGAAATAATAAAAGAAAAAGAAAAAGAAATAAATAAAGAGGAACATGAAAAGGGAAAACAAAGAGAAAAAATATGGAAAATAAAAACAAAGAACGAGTGAAAGGTGAAAAGTAGTAAACAGAGAAAGAGAAAAAAGAAAGGAATACCAGAAGAATGAGAGAAAAAGGAGAAAGAAACGAATAACTAAGAAAGGAACGAAGAGGAAAAAGAAAGAGAAAAAAAAGAAATAACAAAAGAAAGAAAGAAGAACAGAAAGAATGAAACTAAGAACTAAGAACTAAGAAAGAAACACAGAGGAAAAACAAAGAAAAAATAAGGTAAGGAAAAACAAAGAAGGAAAGAAGGAAAGAAAGAAGGAAAGAAGGAAAGAAAGAAAGAAAGAAAGAAAGAAAGAAAAAGGAACAGGAAGAATGAAACGAAGAACTAAGAGGAAAAACAAAGAGAAAAAAATGAAAGAAAACATACAGATAACAAAAGAAAAAGAAAAACTAAGAAAGAAAATGAAGAGAAAAAAAGATAGAAAGAGACAAAAAGAAAGAAATAATAAAAGAAAAAGAAAAGAAAATTTAGAAAGAAACATATAACTAAGAAAGGAATGAAGAGGAAAAAAAAGAAAAATAATTCAGGGGAAAAAACAAAGAGAGAAAGAATGAAATAAAAACAACTAAGAAACTAAGACAAAAAGAAAGAAAGACAGGAAAAATAAGTAAGAAATAACGAAAGAAAGAGGAAGAACAAAAATAACTGAAAGGGAAAAAGAAGTGATACAAAGGCAAAACAGAAGAAAGAGAAAGACAGAACGAGAACAAAGAAAGTAAGAAATGAAAACGTTTCTTCTCGACCCGTGTGCAGGTGAATCTGCTCCATGTTTACATGAAGAAGTTTTAATTGAAGTCACTGACGGTGAGTTTGAAGAAAGATTTAAAGATGTTTAAACTTCTACGAGATTCAATGTAAATACATCAAGGAGATCAAAGGTCACAGCAGGAGGTCCTAAGATCCTCCTCCGACCTCAGACACGTTCAAACCTGAGATCCTTCTCCCTCAGGAGGAACGGCGTCCAGACAGAAAGGCTTCCGCGGCTGCATCCGCTCCCTGCAGCTGAACGGGGCGACCCTGGACCTGGAGGAACGGGCCAGGATCACACCTGGAGTCCACCCGGGCTGCCCGGGTCACTGCAGCAGCTACGCTCACCTGTGCCGGAACCAGGGCCGCTGTGTGGAGCGAGACAACGGCTTCAAGTGCGACTGCAGCCGCTCGGCCTACACCGGAGTCTTCTGCCAGACAGGTGCTGCCTCCGTCCCTGGAGAGGTCAATGGTTGGACGGGGGTCTAATGTTAGTGGAGAGTTAAAATGGTGGATCTTAGATGCAGGATTGAAAAGAAAACAACTGAAATATTGAATATTACAGCAAAATAAGGAACCAGACTGTGAACCTTAAGTTGCTATAGTTAGCTTCAGCTGAAAGATAAGCAATCGTATGTGGGTCTAAAGTTAGTGGAAAGTCAAAATGATGGATCTTAGATGCAGGATTGAAAACAAAACAACCAAAATATGGAAAATAACACTAAAATAAGGAAACAAACTGTGTATCGTTGCATCTTAAGTTGCTATAGTTGGGTTTAGCTAAATGATTAACAATCGTTTGTGGGTCTAAGGTTAGGGGGAAGTCAAAATGGTGGATCTTAGATTAGGATTTGAAAACAAAACAACCAATATATTGAATGTAACAGCAAAAAAAGGACCAAACTGTGTATCGTTGCACCTTAACTTGTGATTGTTAGTTTCAGCTAAATGATAAATGTATATTCTGAGGAGTCTAAAGTTAGCGGAAAGTCAAAATGGTGGATCCTAGATTTAAAATTGAAAACAAAATAAAGAAAACAACCAACAATCTGACCAAAATATGTATCATTGCATTTAAAGTTGCAATAGTTAGCTTCACCTTATCAATTAAAAATATATATTTTGCTCTAATAGATTGGTCTAATGTTAGTGGGAAGTCAAAATGATGAATCTTAAATGCAGAATTAAAAGTAAAGAACAGCCAAAATATTGAACAATGACACACAGATAATGAACCAAACTATGAACCTCAAGTTGCTCTAGTTAGCTTCAGCTTAATGATTAGCAATTGTCTGTGAGTCTAAAGTTAGTGGAAAGTCAAAATGGATCTTAGAAGCAGAATGCTAAAGAAAATACTGAACCATGACACTAAAATAATCAAACCAAACCAAACCTCAAGTTGCTCTCGTTAGCTTCAGCTAATGGTTAGCATGTGTTTGTTTCCTCCTCATGGTCCAGAGGTGTCGGCCAGCTTCTCCCCGCAGACCTCCGTCAGCTACACCTTCAAGGAGCCGTACGAGTTGATGAGGAACATCAGTGCTGCTCCGTCCTCCATCTACTCCGACATGACGCTGCGCGGAGAAAACGTGTCTCTGAGCTTCAGGACCAGCCAGAGTCCAGCTCTGCTGCTCTACGTCAGCTCCTACTACAGAGAGTTCCTCGCCCTGGTCCTCAACAAACACGGTGAGACTCGTGTTGAAGCTGAAGTCACATGACGTAGTTCAAGAGAAGTTTGTCACTAGTTTAGTCACGTTAGCATTAGTTATGACTGAGAAGCTCAGTTTCACATAGTTCTACTGCTGTGTGTGTCTGTCTTAATGTCTATGTGTGTGTGTTTGTGTGTCTGTCTTAATGTTTGTTTGTATGTGTGTGTGTGTGTGTGTGTTGGTGTGTCTGTCTTAATGTTTGTTTGTATGTGTGTGTGTGTGTGTGTGTGTGTGTGTTGGTGTGTCTGTCTTAATGTTTGTTTGTATGTGTGTGTGTGTTGGTGTGTCTGTCTTAATGTTTGTTTGTATGTGTGTGTGTGTTGGTGTGTCTGTCTTAATGTTTGTTTGTATGTGTGTGTGTGTGTGTGTGTGTGTTGGTGTGTCTGTCTTAATGTTTGTTTGTATGTGTGTGTGTGTTGGTGTGTCTGTCTTAATGTTTGTTTGTATGTGTGTGTGTGTTGGTGTGTCTGTCTTAATGTTTGTTTGTATGTGTGTGTGTGTGTGTGTGTGTGTTGGTGTGTCTGTCTTAATGTTTGTTTGTGTGTGTGTGTGTGTGTGTGTGTGTGTCTGTCTTAATGTATTTTCCTATGTGTGTGTTTGTGTGTCTGTCTTAATGTCTATGTGTGCGTGTGTGTGTGTGTGTGTGTGTGTGTGTTGGTGTGTCTGTCTTAATGTATTTTCCTATGTGTGTGTTTGTGTGTCTGTCTTAATGTCTATGTGTGCGTGTGTGTGTGTGTGTGTGTGTTGGTGTGTCTGTCTTAATGTATTTTCCTATGTGTGTGTTTGTGTGTCTGTCTTAATGTCTATGTGTGCGTGTGTGTGTGTGTGTGTGTGTGTGTGTGTGTCTGTCTTAATGTATTTTCCTATGTGTGTGTGTTTGTGTGTCTGTTTCTAATGTTTGTTTGAGTGTCAGTCTTAATGTTTGTTTGTTTTGGTGTGTGTGTCTGTCCTAATGTTTGTTTGTATGTGTGTGTTTGTGTGTCTGTCTTAATGTATTTTCCTTTGTGTGTGTTTGTGTGTCTGTTTCTAATGTTTGTTTGTTTTGGTGTGTGTGTGTGTGTGTCTGTCTGTCCTAATGTTTGTTTGTATGTGTGTGTGTGTGTCTTAATGTTTGTTTGTATGTGTGTGTTTGTGTGTCTGTCCTAATGTTTGTTTGTATGTGTGTATTTGTGTGTCTGTCTTAATGTATTTTCCTGTGTGTGAGTGTTTTAATGTGTGTTTATGTGTATGTGTTTGAGTGTCTGTCTTAATGTATTTTTCTATGTGTGTGTGTTTGTGTGTATGTTTTAATGTGTGTTTATGTGTATGTGTTTGTGTGTCCATCTTAATGTTTTTTGTATGCGTGTGTTTGTTTGTGATTGTGTGTATGTGTTTGTGTGTCTGTCTTAATTTGTTTTTCTATGTGTGTGTGTGTGTTTGTTTTTCCGTCTTACTGTGTGTTTGTGTGAATGTCTTAATGTGTGTTTTTGTATCTTTCTTAATGTGCGTTTATATGTGTGTGTGTCTTTTTATCTTAATGTGTGTTTCTATGTGTGTCTATTTGTCTTAATGTGCATTTGTATGTTTGTTTTTTTGTGTGGCTTTGTTTGTGTGTCTCTGCCTTAATGTGTGTGGGTTTCTGTCTTAATTTGTGTGGGTTTCTGTCTTAATTTGTGTTTGAGTGTTTCTGTGCGTATCTGTCAAAATCTGTGTGCTTGTGAGTGTGTTTTTTTTTTGTCTTCATTTACATGTGTATCCGTCTTTATATGTGTGTTTCTGTCTTAATGTGTGTATTTGTTTTAATTTGTGGTTAACTTGTGTTTTTGTGTGTGTGTCTGTCCATCCTTATGCGGGTGTGTGTCTGATCTAATGTGTCTTTGTGTGTTTTTGTGTGTGTAGACAAGCTGGAGCTCAGGTACAAGCTGGACAGCAACAAAGACACGGACGTGTTGAGGAGTCGAGTCAAGAATTTGGCGGACGGTCAACTTCACTCTGTCATCATCGGGCGACAGAGCCAGAGTGTGTTTGTGCAGGTACACACACACACACACACACACACACACACACACACACACACACACACACACACACACATACACAGACACCCACCATAGTTTTTCAAACACAAAAAAGTAGGAAATGCTAACAACAGTGCTAATGGCTACAGTTTACAGTTCATGAGTCCGACTTCCTGTTTTCTGAAAGAGTATTTTACGCTACAGTTCAAAGTTCCTCAGTTCAGTAACGTCGTGACGACGAGCAAATCTAAAGACCAGTGACTCGCTCACACTTGTGGGACTCTTGTGAGTCCTACTCTCCTTTTCAAAGTCACGCTGCCCTCTAGTGGACAAGAATGTCACGAACTTTGCAATTAAGATAAAGTTAGAGTCGTGCGACTGTAGCGGTCGTGACTCCCTGATCCCCGAGTCACTGAACCGTTGAGCCGGAGGAGGCCACGGACAGACCCGGGGAAGGGAGTCCAGACGATAAACCTCCCGACAATAATCTCGTCGTTCCATCATCAGATGGTCGTAAAACGCCGTCGCGAGTGTTTCACCGGCAGCGTCGCTTTATCTGGAAGTGCCGGAGTTTAATTTTAATCACCGTCGAACGAGCAGCGCTTCATAAAACCTGTCAGCGAGTCACGCCGGCAGCAAAACTCCCAACATCACGTCGAACCTACAGTTTACTGCGAGACAGACGAGGCTCGAGGGCCACGGATGAAGGACGAGGTGACCTTGACTGAGCGACTCGTCCGAGTGACTCGACGACATTCAGAACGTTGTTCGAACGACTCGTACACGACTCTACTGCAGACTCGCTCTAGTTTGTATACCTAAACATTTGAACTGAATCAGATACATTTAACTGAGTCAGTGACTTGACTCTGACTCACTTTGTACTTGTGTGTGAGACTGATGCTGTGTCTCAAATCGCATACTAATCTTAGTATGCTAGAAGTTAGTATGCATCAGTTTAGTATGCATACTAACTAGTACGCAAATTCTCCGCAGATAGTATGTCTCAAATCAAACCCTGAAGCTACACACTAACCGGAAATCACATGACAGCTTCTTCTTCTACTTCTATTTAACGATGTTTCAAGCAGCTGTTTGAACGCTATCGCCACCTGCTGGCAGCACGTATTGCAACTTTGGAAAAAGAAATAAAGAAAAAATATGAGAATCTAAATAATCGCGAGATATTTAAGCTGGTATCAGCAGCGAAGACGTGTTTATCCTCCTACTGCTGCTGAAAATACACATTTAAGTATATGCATATATATGCATTTATATATGACGTAACTTCGGTTTAAAACGTCACTAAAATGGCGGCTGTTTAGTATGGTTAGTGTCCATCGAACCATGCTAGTTTTGTGGGCGTGTTAGTACGCCAATTTAGTATGCATGGCGCACTAAATTTCGCATACTAAGAATTGAGACACACTAACGTACTAAAAATACTAACTTTTAGTACGCTAGTATGCGATTTGAGACACAGCATGAATGAGTCCAACTAGCTTCCTGTCTAGTTTGGTCGGTCAATGAGTCTCAAGAATTTGATAAATGACTCAGTAGCGTTCTTATAATTGTTACCGACTAGTGAAGCAAAACACAACTACATATATAAAACTCAATAACAAAGATAGCTGTAGCCCTCTGACTCATGGGTTAATTTGAAATTGATAAGTGGGTTAAATGTGAGAGTTAAGTGCATTTATAACCACAACTCGAGTCTGCGCTGCGACTGTTCTGACAGACATGTGGGATCCATGAGTCTTTCTGGGACTTCATTTGAGTCAGAGAGTTGAGAGTCAGAGATTCATGTCGTCTAAGATGATTGATGGGTCCAGGATCTGCCCCGTGGTCTCCTCCCTCGCTCAGACTCGTTCTTGGTTGTCCACTTAAACTCTTGAAGTGAATCACTTTAACTGACTCGGTGACTTGACTCTGAGTCACTTTGTAATACTGTGTGAGACTCAATGAGTCCAACTAGCTTCCTGTCTAGTTGGGTCAGTCAATGAGTCTCGAGAATTTTATAATTAAATGACTCAGTATCTCTTAAAAAAAAAGACAAATAAACAATTACGTATATAAAACTCAATAGCAAAGATAAGGATGACTATAGCACTCTGACTCATGGGTTAATTTGTATTTATTAAGTGGGTTAAAAGTGGAGACTCATTAAGTGAATCCGACTTCGACACAAACAAAACCACAACTCGAGTTAGTGCTGTGACTCGCTCGCAATGTTCTGACAGACATGTGGGCTCCATGAGTCTTTCTCACTTCCTGATCCGTAGAGGAAGTGAACTCCCTGGAGGACCGGCCCCCGCACAGCCATTTTATATCACTTAAGAGAGCTCAAGACAAAGTATTTTACGTGATGGAGAAGTGAAACGACAAATCTGTGACGACTCGAGTTGTTATCTAAGCTCGTAGACGAGTCAGAGAAATGCTGAGCTATTGAATATGACTCTCACGTCCATCATCATCATCATCTTCATCATCATCATCGTCAGTTACTCAAACATCAGAGCAAAAAAAGTTCTAGTCTCTGATCGACGCGGTGGTTCTCTTTCATGTTTCCTCTCGCGGCTCAGCAGGATCTTCTCCTGGTTCTCGCGGCAGAATTCCTTCTTCTCACCGGAGAACATTTTAATGAGTCTCTACGTGTGAGTCGAGATCCGAAGTTCACTTTCGGCTCTTCAGGATTCAACGCCGATCGCTTTCTCGCGCCGAGGTTTTTTTTACATCCCGCTGCTCGTCGAGCGTCGAACGACTCGAACTTCATTTGAGTCAGAGAGAGAAGAGTTTGATTTGCTCTCCTCCCAGATGCCTTTCATGACTCATGACTTGTTGAAATGATCAGTAAATCGGATTATTTTTACTCGGACAACAGAAAATATTCATATATATATATATATGAATCCAATAATATACATAATAATATTAAGTTAATATTAATTAATATATAATTACATTAAAACAACAATATTTTCAAATGTTTCAAATTTTTTGAAAGACAGAGTTTATTATACAGTATTTAAAAAAAACAATTTTTAAATTCAACTTTTTTAACTCAAGCCTTTAAAATATATATATTTTTAATGTGTCACCAGACAATATTATATTTAAAATGCTAAATGTAAAAAATATAATATTTTTGAATTATTGGAATTATGATATAAAAAAACTCTGTTTAAAAAATATGGTGTAAAAAAAAAAAAAACAATAATTAAATTCTTAAAAATCAAGGTTTCAATTAAAAAAGTTTCAACATTAAAGAGTGAAAAAAAATATTTTACCAACGGTATGACTTATGGTGGTCATTTAATTTCGCCAGGGGCCACAGTCTCTGTTATCAGGGGCCATCAATTCAATTCAATTCAATTCAATTTTATTTAAAGTGTCTTATCATAACAAAGTTATCTCAAGACACTATACAGTTGAAATAAGACTACAGTTGATTAAGGAAAAATAGATCCCAGCAATTCAACAAAGAGCAAGAAACATTTAGAAACAAAGGAGCGAAACATGTAAAATAAATTGTATTTTACAGTTTTCTTTGTAATATAAAAAAGCTTTTTTCATAATATTCTTTTTATATTCACTTAAATATTTATGAAGGATGATAAATTCCCACTAAAATGAAAAAAGCGAACAACATAATTTCGAAAAACCCAAACCATATTGTTATATTTAGAGACTAGTAATGAATAATAGACATTAAACATAGAAAATAAATAAAATTGTTAATTTCTACGTGATATTTTCATAAATACAGTTAAGTGTCCAGGTCTGGACTAGAGTCTCTCTCAGTGTTGACCATGTTTAACCTCCACGACTGAGACAAACGATTTTAATTCTGTGACTTTTTTTTTCTCCTCAGATCGACCAGAACCCGAGAGAGGAATTCAACCTGACGACGGACGGAGAATTCAACGCCATCAAGTCGCTGGTGCTGGGTAGAGTCCACGGTGAGAAGCCGTCAGTATAGTTGATGAAAACCCTCTCAGGGGCCGGAGTAACACAAAAATAGTGGTTGATGTTGAGATGAAGGAGCAGAAGATCAAAAAGTACCTCGTGTCAGATCGTGAGTTCGTCTCCGGTGATGTCGCTGCCGTGCCCGTTGACCCCGGCGTGACCCCCTCCCCCCTCCGCCGTCACCCCGGCGCAGCAGATCAGTAGCAGGAAGTGGATTCTCTGTCTCCAGCTGTCGCCGGCGTCGTCCATCAGCCTGACTAATGGACCCGGAGAGAGTTGGAGAAGCAGCGGCCGACAGGCCGGACGTCACCTATCAGTCAAGCGCGGCAGACGGCCATGCAGCTGGTTACCGTGGCGATGTGGGCTCCTGCCATCTGCCGGGGTGAAGGATGGCGGCGAGGAGGAGGCATCGCTCTTCCCACCTGACGAACACAAGTTTTATTGTCGCTCACAAGGAAATAAACTCGGCTCGTATCCACCAAATCATTATGACCACATGACCTCCTGGAGGCAGGACTCTCAGGATCCAGGAGAGGATTTGTAGTTTATTCCTTATTTAATGCCTTATTTAACTAGTGATCCCTAATTGAATTTATATTTTTAAATATTCATATTACTTTGATGGATTAATATCTTATTTATTTATGACACACTTATTTTTCATTTTTATATTCATTTTCTTCTGTTAAATATGCATCTTTATTAATTGATCTGATCATTTAAAGATATCGATAATAAATGTTAATTTTTCCCAACTTTATTTTCTTTTATTAAAACTGTTTTTTTCGTTCATCATTCGTTTAATTATTATTTTTTAAATATAATTTTCTCTGCATTTTATTATTCTTTTTTCAGTCAAATATCACTTCAGAACAGAAATAATTATATTTATGTAATTAATAATTTCCTTTTTAAATACCCAAGCTTTGTGTTAAAGTACCTCATGTTTTCTTGGAACATAAAATAGACATTAAATAATATTAATTTCATAATTTTAACAAATATTTTCAGTATTTACATAAAACCTTTCAGTGAATATACAGTATATCATGTTTATAATTTGTCTAGATTCTATTATTAATATTTTTTATATATTATAATTTATATATTATCTTTTATAATGTTTTATTTTGTGAATTCTTTTTTCTCAGTCTAGTAAAAAATATATCTGGGATTTGGTTTTTTAAATTTACTATATATATATGCGTTCTTGGAGCATAAAATTATATTTATTTCATATTTTCAACAAATAATTTCAGCATTTATTGTTTTTCTTAATTTATATATTTTTTTATTTGTATAATTTATATATTTCTATTATATTTTATTTTGTGATTCTTGTTTTTTTCACAGCAAAATAATTTTTTGAACACATTTATTATTATTTCACATTTAAATTTGGTATTTTTGTTAAAAATGTTTTCATCAACAAGAAAGCGACTGTGGATTTACACTTGAACGGAAGAACAAAAAGAAAAACAAACTTATCAATGAAGGTCAGTCGTCCTGCAGCCTGTCAGTCAAAGTTCAGGGTCCAAACCGAACCGTTGACCCAGTTTCCGAGGCACCCCGCGATGAACCCGATGGTCCGAGGGTTTTAATGAGAAGATGAAACTTTAAGGTCCATGATTTTGTCGGCGAGTGTGAAATCGTGGCGTCCGAGCATGAAAATGTGAAATTAAACCAGTTTCGAGTTTGCTGAGCAAACCTTTAGAAAATGATGAAACTGGGAAAAGTTGGGGAACATTTGCATGTCTTTCATGTGGATCCTCTTGTCCCCCCTCCTGTCATGATCCCAGACTCCGAGGCGCTGGAGCCGGACCTGGCCCGCCTGGCGGCGCTGGGCTTCAGCGGCTGTCTGTCCGTGGTCAACTTCAACTCCGTCACTCCTCTGAAGGCCGCCCTGCTGCACCCCGACACCAGCCCGGTGGTCCTGGCGGGACCCCTGGTCCGGTCCAGCTGCGGGTCCTCGGGGACGGGAGACCCTCACTCCGCGGAGAACATCCGCCGACTCTCAGGTAGACGCCGACGACGCTGGAGTCACGAGACTCTCTTCCCCTTCCTTCTGTAGACGTGTCTCTTCTCTTCCTCGCTGTAGACCAGGACGGGTCTCTGGGTTCAGGTCAACCTCTGGTCAATGCCATGAGGACAGACTCGGCTCTGATTGGAGGTACTGGACCGTCTTCTCACCTAGAGTTCTGCTTCTGTCGTTCCTTCTCAGAGTTAAATCACTTTTCATTATGTTTACCAGAAATATGAGTCTATTCCAGGTATTACTGCAGAATTATAATATAACTATTTATATATCAGCGTTTCTTAATATTTGACATGTTTTGATATTTATTACATTTTTTTTTTCTGTCCGATTTGTATTAAATAGCATTTAATCTAGTATTTGTTTTACTTGATTGAATTTTTGAATCTTTACTTTTGTAAATAATTATCTATATGACGACGAGTATTAGGGCCACTCTCAGGAAGAATGTATTTGGAGATTAAAGTCGTACAAAAATGCATTTATTATTGAGATTGAAAAGGATTTCTAAAAATGATTTATGAGATTAAAAAAATTAAAAAATAATTTGAGATTAAATCTCAAATTATTTTTAATCTCAAATAATTTTAAAAATCATTTTTATTTTTTAAATCATTTTTAATCTCAAATTATTTTTAAAATCATTTTTATTCTCAAATTATTTTTAAAATCATTTTTAATCTCATAATAAATATTTTTTTAAATCATTTATTATGCGATTTCAAATTATTTTTAAATAATGTATGAGATTAAAAAGAATTTAAAAAATAATGAAATAAAAAAATAATAATTTGATTTAAAATAATTAAAAAAATAATTTATGAGATTTAAAATTGTTTTTTAAATAATTTATTATGAGATTAAAGATGATTTGTAAAATAATTTGAGATTTAAAATAATTTAAAAAATAATTTATTATGAGCCTAAATTCATGCTGCATTTCGCTTTGCCGTGAAATTAATTATAAAACATGTTTTACATGATAAATTTATATATCATTTTTACTTGTTTAAAAGTTTTTTTTCAATCATTTGACCACATTATTTATGTTAAATCTCATGTTCTTTTTCTTGCACGGATTATTCACTAAACTGCACTTTTTTTATACATTTAAATATCTTTTACGTTTTTTTTCCTCCGTCGCTGTTGAAAATCTCTTTAGGTTTGTAACAATCTCACCTGTAGTACCTTGAAAACACGAACTGTTCCTCTCTTCGACCAGGCATCATCTCAGTGGTCATCTTCGTGACACTGACCGCTCTGGCCATCACGGCTCGGTTCCTGTACCAGAGGAAAGAGACGTACCGGACCCAGCAGGAGAAGGAGGTCCAGCGCGAGGACAGCCCGGAGTTCCCCTTCAACCACCAGAGGGAGCCGCAGACGACCCACAGGCCCAACCCTAAGGAGTATTTTATTTGACCTCAGACCCCTCAGGACGACACAGAAAACTATCGGATCCTTGTACATTTTCTCCGACTGAATCCTTGATATTTCGGTCCGGACTGTAAATACTGAAACATGTTCGTGTCTTTGTACGATTCTGGGACGACGTCTCACACGGAGAACCCAAGACTACCTAGCGGAGAACTTCGATAAAACCTGACGAAATACAAAGTTCCGGCGAGAGACACCGATTTGCCGTCCTGTGAACAATTCTCTTGCCTGTCTGTTGCAAATATTACGGTACCGCTAAATGAGACCGGGAACGAATGCATCACACGTTTAATAAACGAGTAGAAAAATGTCATAAAGGACTTCAATCTTTGTACAGCATCAAAAAAAACAACTTATAATAATAGTGTTACCGGAATCAGAAATGTCATCTGCTCCTCTATATCAGCCATTAAGGTAAATTCAACTGGTTGTTCAACGAAACGTCGTTGAATAATGTTGACGGTTTATCGCTGACGCGGCAGTCAGTACCGTAAACCTTGGAAAAGACAAGCAAGGAAACCCCAGGAACAGCTTTCTTCAATGTGTTTTACAACAAAGTCGATGTTAAAAACGAAAAGGAGACGAAAACGGTTAAAAAATGTTTTTTTTTGTGAAAAATCAATATTTGTGAATTCTGTCGTGTCAGGTCAATTTTCTTTCTCGTCTATTCCAGACTTTACGGCGACACGGAGGAATTAAAAATGTCAAAATTAAAGCGCGAGAGTCGCCGCCGCTACCAAAACGCTTTGTATAGACGAGCAAGAAATATTCGACTGGTTTCTGGACGTAGAAGTTGTTTTCACGTCCGGAAACTTTTCTTTTCTACCTGTTTTCTATTAAAATGTGGAGTCAAGTCTCAGCGAGTCTCTGTGATCCTCGTCCTCCTCCATCTCTCCTTGTCCTCCTCCTCCTCTCCTCGTCGACTTGAAGCTCGCGACGACTGCGACTCTTTGAAATGCTAAACTGTGTCTGGAGACGAAAAACTGCGAGTTTGATTCTTGAGAAAAAGTCGCTCGAAGAAGACCGAGACTCGAACACGTGACGTTTGCTCAGAGGCACGTACGAAGTTAACAGCTCCAGTTTAGCTTTTACACCGAGGACTTTCTT